>NC_045447.1:30326217-30626217 GCF_002776525.5 Piliocolobus tephrosceles | reverse complement strand
TGGATATCAGCACCTGCTCCAGTAGAGGTAGCAGGGGCATAAAGTGGACTCTGTGGGAGTCTTTGGCTGTAGTTTTGTTTAGCGTCCTGTTTTTCTCAAATGCTGGTTATGCTAGCAGTGATGCTGTCACAAGGACAGACTCAGGACCTCTGGTTAGCCAGGGTGGTGCAGGTGGTGGAATTAGCTGTGGTTTTCTCTTCTTTGGAGCAGGGTTGTCTGGTATGAGCTGCTGTAATGGCTTAAGTTGGTTGGCCTCCAGCCGGGAGGTGGCACTTTCAAGACAGCACTAGCTGCAGTGGTAGAAGGGGCATATACACTTGCCCTACATTGTCCAGGATAAGTACTCGGGTTTCTCAGGCGATGGGTGGGGCCATAGAGCTCTCAAGAGCTTATGTCTTTTGTCTTTGGCTACCAGGGCAGGCAGAGAAAAATGATTAGGTGGGGGCAGAATTAGGTGGGTCAGAGCTCAGACTATCCTTGGGTGAGGCTTGCTGTGGCTACTGTGGGGAATGGGGGGTGGTTCACAAGACAATGCAGTTATGTTCTCAGGGTGATTTTGGCTACCTCTGCTGCATCATACAAGTCACCAGGGAACTAGGGGAAAGTTGGCAGTGATAGGCCTCACCCAGCTCTCATGCAACAAGGCCAGTCTCACTCCCTCCATGCCTCACTAACAGCACCAAGTTTACATCCAGGCAGCTGGGAAGCAGGGCTGAGATCTTGCCCCAGGCTACAAGTCTTCCTGTTGAGAAAGCAAGCATGGTTCTAAGGCCTCACCCCTCACCCCTACCCCTCCACCCACACCCTTGGCTGCAGTTTCTATACTCATATCTGCACTTCCTATTTGTGCCCCTATTTCCCCTCTCCCCACTGCTAGATTCTGCTCAGAAAAATTTGTGCTCAGTCAAAATTATTACAAAATTCCACTGGAAGCTTTCTTCACCCCGTGTCCCCTCCTGAATTCCACTAGCTGCCTTCCTCCAAGGACCCCTGTGAGATAAAGCCAGGAATGGCTTTTCTGGGCTCAAGCTGGAGACTGGGAGTGCCTATAGGACTCTTCCCACTGCTTCTTCTATGTTTATATTTCACTCAGCTCCTTAAATCCTTTTCAACTCTAGGTATGATTAAATCCTTCTCCCATGACCTGATTTGCAGGTTCCCCGGTGGCAATGTGTGTTCAGAGGCAGACGTTTCCCCCCCGCCTCACACTTTGGGAACTCACAGTTTTTTAGCTGTCTTATGGAGTTTGGAGTGGCAAGTCACTTTTTTCAAAGGGTCTGTGAATTCTTTTGCTTTTTCTGGTATGTTCCTGAGGTAGTTCTTGGAGCAAAAATTCACAATGTGAGTCTCCACATGCTGTTCGGTTTATCCAAGTGGGAGCTGCACTTTAGTCCTGTCTCCTATCTGACAATTTTCCTTAAATATTCCAAAGTACTCCCATTTGCCAAGAAGTTTTATAGTCATTTTCATGAGACACCGGCAAAGGAAAAAGAGGCCAAAAATTAATTTTACTCATAGATATATTTTTAGGTTAATAAAATTTGTTTATACCTTTTATCCTCCTCATCACAAACTGTTAGGACACAGAAATTGTGCTTAGAGATACACAGAACTTGTATTCATAACACTATTTACATTTTTATTGTAAAAGGAGTAATAATAAGGAAATTTTAAAGGAGAAAAATCTCTAATCCCAACACGACATCAAAACAATTTATTTTTACTATATCCCTCATCCTATCTTAGTTTATATAATTGCAATCATAGAACACATAAATTTTTATAATCTGCTATTTCACTTAATTCTCAATTGTAAACATTTTCCATGTTGATATATAATTTTTATTTTTTATTGCATTTTTGGTACAAATCAACAATTTTTCTGGCAGAGTTCATCAAATACTGCAACATAGTCAGTCCTCTAGTAATTTAAATATGCATTTGTTTTAATTTTGTGTTATTTTAAGAAAGTTGCTGTAGATATCATGTAAACATTTTTTTTTTTCTTAAAATGAATGCCCAGTACCAAGATATGTGACATAAAGGTAAGAACATTTCGTGGCCTTTGACCCAAACCATTCATTGGCAGCTCTGGATGAGCCCTTACTGTAAGCTTTGCCAGTTCTCCTCTCCTCAATCTGAGGCATGACTTCTTTGGGCTCCTAAAGCCCTCTTGGCTCTCTTGCTCCGTATCCGCTCCCAGGCCCAGCCCAGGCAAATGAAGAATGCTGACCAGCAAATCCCAGTCAACTTCACACTTCATTATTTTATCTCTGCCCTTCTTCCTTTCAAAAGAAATGCCATTTCTTGTTATGAATGGGGTGTGTATGAGCCTCAGTTGTTTGGGGTATACTTTTAAAAATTCATAACCATGGCTACCTAGCAAGTTATCTAAACTATGGGTGTGACTGATGTACCTGCTGGGCTCATGCTACTCCACCCATATTGAATAGGGCTTGGTGGGGAGCAAAGAAGAGAAATACAGGAAAGTTCTTTCTAAATAGCAATGGTACCTGCAGAAAATGGAATTACTATGATGTGCCTTTAAATCTGCCTTTATGTACGTGGTATCTTGAGAAATATATATTTAGCCTTTGTCCCAAGTTCATAGCACAGAGCACTAAAACCCTAGAAATTTCCTGAATAAGATTAATATGGGCTTCTTTTGTTTTATAATTCATAAAAAAGCCCTTTACACCATACTGAAGTTTATGCTAATGAGGTGACTCTTGGTGGGCCCCAAGATAGCATCAGGATGGGGACTGGACACTGGGAAGACCATGCCATGACTAGAGGACTGGAACTGCAGCCCCACTCACTGGCCTCCTGGAAGAGGAGAGAGGACTGGAGAATGAGTACAATCACCAGCTGCCAATGATGTAATCAATCATGTCTATATTAAAAAAAAAAAAACTCTAAGTAACAGGGTTGAGGGAGATTCCAGTGCTGGGAGGGTGGAACACCCAGAGAGGTCATGGAGGCTCCGACTTCCTGAGTTGTGTTGATGAAAAGAGTCAAACTCTATAAAACATTTCAAGATATTTAGTCTGAGCCAAATATGAGTGACTGATGGCCTGTGACACAGCTCTCAGGTGATTCTGAGAACATATGCCCAAAGCGGACAGGGCATAGTCATAGCTTTATATATTTTAGGGAGATATGAGACATCAAGACATCAATCAATACATGGAAGACACATTGGTTCAGTCCAGAAAGGTGAGACAACTCAAAGGCAGGGAGCCTTTCAGGTTATAGATAGCTTGAAAATTTTTCTGCTTGGAAATGGGTTAAAACAGTTATTTTCAACAGAAAGGAATGTCTGAGTTACTGTAAGTGGTTGTGGAGACCAAAGTCTTATCATGCAGATGAAGCCTCCAGGTAGCAGGCTTCAGAGAGAATAGTCTGTAAATGTTTCTTATCAGACTTCAGGTCTGTGTTGATGTCAAATGTTGGTTGGCTTTTCCCGAACTCCAAAAGGGAGGGAGGGATAATGAAGCCTGCCTGACTCCTCTTCCCATCATGGCCTGAACCAGTTTTTCAGGTTAACTTTGGAGTGCCCTGGCTGATAGGAGGGGTTCATTTAAATGGTTGGGGAGCCTTAGAATTTTATTTTTGTTTTACAGTTGTTTGGCTGTTTCTAAGTTTTATCCTTTATAATAAACACTAACAGCAAATAAAGTGCTTTCCTGTGTTCTATTATTTGTCAAAGTGAATTGTTGAACCTGAGGGGGATCTTAAAAATGCTAAAATATGCAGTCCACTAGGCAGAGGTGGGAGTGTCCTGAAAACCCCATTTCCATCTGGCATCTGAAAGGGGAGAGTCTTGTGGGACCAAGCCCTTTGATTTGTGGGATCTGATACTAAGTTCAGGTAGAGTAGTGTTGAAAAAGATGCCACGTGTTTGGTCCTAAGGGAAAGAATCTCTCAACATGTTATTCCATTTTTTAAATTCTTTGCAATCCTAGGCAATTTTCCCCAGGCTGGTATTTGTTGAAAGTAGTTTTCCATTACAACTTTGATAAAAAAGAAATTCCATAATCATTCCAAAAAAATTGGCTCAGTAATGTAGAGCAGTTCTTCTCAAACTGACATGTGCATATGACTTATTTGGAGGATCTTGTTACAATGCAGATTCTGCAAAGCACTTACTACTCAAAGCGTGACCCACGGATCAGCAGCATCAGCATCATGTGGGAGAATCTCAGAATCTATCCTAGACCTGCTCAACCAGAGTCTTCCTCTTAACAAGATCCCAAGATAATTCACATGCACAGCAAAGTTTGGGAAAACCCGGTCTGAGCCTCAGTTTTCTTGTCCCTAAATGCTTTCTACCTGGAACACAGTACATATGCAATGAGTGGAAGCTACTATAGAAATTGCTTCACATTCAGTGTTCAGATTAAGATGAACATTGCTTATAAGTGAACACAAAGTAACTGCTCGTGGGTTTGAGATTTGTGAGCAGGTACAGGGATGGACTGTAAACTTGGTGCTCTGTGTAGGCTCTGCATATTCAGCACAGGAGGGCTCAAACTGCAAAGGTAGCTGCTTGGCTCTGGGGAAGAAGGGATATCCAGGAAATTCTATTAAGCTGAACATAAAGAATGTCCTTCTCAGGGGCATCCTCTGAACCCTATTAGGTGAAATGAGGCTGCAGCCATAATGCCTGAGACATCAACTTATAATCTCAGTCTCCAGGAAGGTAGAGCTGGGCAGAGGCTGGCTTGAGCCTCCTGTTTGTCCCTCCAGACCAGGCCCTACACCCAGGAGCTGGCCAGTGTCAAGCATATGCTCACCACTCAACCTCTCTCAGCTGCAGCTCAGGACTTCCAGAAGCAACTGTCTCATCATGATCCCCCCTTTATTTTCATTACAATAATCTTTTCGGCAAAATACTTCTTCAGAGTTAAATCTAAAAAGTAAATGGGACTGTTGACTGTAATCTAAGGCTTTAGGACTGTAGCCTTAGTCTAACCACTTATGCATGCAACTGGGTCATGTGACCATAGGCTTAGCCTCACAAAATAATTGGAGACCCATCCAGATTTGAGGCAAGGGGGATTTACGCAGGTCCTGCTCAAAAATAGGAAACATCAAATATCCTTTGTCCTTTCCAAGCTCTGATTTTGCTATGATCTGAATGTTTGTGTCTACACAAAATTCATATGTTGAAATCCTAACATCCAAGGGGATGATATTAAGAAGTGCAGCCTTTTGGGAGACAACTAATACTTCTGAATTGGATTAGTGCCCTTATAAAATAGGTCCAAGGGAACTCATTAGCCCTTTCCACCATGTGAGGCCACAGTGAGAAGACACCACCTATGAACCAAAAAGTGGGCCCACACTAGACACAGAACTGCCAGTGCCCTGATCTTGGACTTCCCAGGCTCCAGAACCATAAGACATAAATTCATATTCTTTACAAACCACCCAGTCTACTCTGCTATCTCTGCCTGAACAGACTAAGAGATTTCTGAACCTGTTGTGATGTTGGAGTTAATCAAACATAGTTGTAAATGCTTGCTCTGCCTATTTCTAACTGTGCATCCTGTGGAAAGTTCCTTCACCATTTTATAACTTGTGTGTCTCACCTAATAAACCAAGGACAGCAATAGTTATTCCAAAAGACTATTGGAAGAGTTAAAGAGAAAGCATAATTATAGTAGTAGCTAACACTTATTCAGGGTATAAAATGAGCCGAGTTCTGTACACAGCTCTTTACACTGATTCACTCATTCACTTGGTGCATATTCATTGAATACCTACCATGTACTGGGCATGGTTTTCTGGGGTCTAGAATAATAACAACAATAGTTAACATTATTGAGTGTTTACTATGTGACAGGCACATTCTAAAGAAGTTGTTTCTAAACAGTTCACATTTCTAACAGGTTAAATTTTCACAATTGCTCATGTGAATTATTTTGTTTAATTGTTGCAATTATCTAATGAAGTAATATGTTCCCCATTTTTACAAATGAGGAAACTGAGGTATAAATGTAAGTAATTTGTGCAAAGTCACCCTGCTAGTCCATGGAGTCCCCAGAGATCAGACTGTAAAATATTGAGCTATACTGCATGATATTTGAGGTTAAACTCTAAGAAATTGCCAATATCCCACCACTTTTGATCTATACAAACAATTTTATGTTTTTCCTAATATTTTTAAGGAGAATTTGTAGAGACTGAGACATAAGCAACCTGCAGTGAAACATCTTTTGCCTTCTGTTTTGTTTTTCTGTTTTTTTTTGCTTTGCTTTTATCTTTGGACTGCCTTTCTGTCATATTCCCCAGACCCAATCTTGACTTCATGCCCCAAATCCTGTATCAAGCCTCTGTCTTCCTTTATGTCCTAGAGTTGTGTCCTAAGATAGGCTTCTACCTTTCTCCAGCCCATCAAACCTCTTGACTCAGCCCCCAGGGATTAGAGTCCCTGCACCTTGCATTAATACTAAAACCATAGTAATACTAACATGAAAAACTAATAAACACTGAGAGCTTACTCTGTAGTCGGCCCTGTTCCAAGAATTTCACATGCATCTATACATTTAATCCTCTCAACAATTATGTCAGGTAACTACTATTGCTTTCCTCTCTTTACAGATAGAGAAAATGAGGTATTCAGAAGTTAGATGATTTGGCCAAATTTACTGCCTTCAGAGAGATTTCTTTGTCCAGCTCTATTTCCAGACATCACCTGCTTCCAGATTCCCATCCACCAATGTGGACTTCTGTGTCTCTAGGCACTAGCTGTTTCCATGCCCCCTTCCCACTGTTGCCTTATCCATTCCATATATCACTCTGCTGGCCAGCATGAGCACACTTGAGAACCATCTCCAGCTCCTGCCTCACCCACTTGGCCAGTCTAAGGCACAGTCCAGACCCATCGCCATCAAACTGGGCCTCAAGCAGTTACCCACACCTGCCCAGCCTTGTCCGAAGCAACTCCTCAGGACTTGGAGTTTTTATAGCTTTCACAGATGAAAGCTAACAAGTAAAATGTTCAAAAGGCTTCAGGAAATAAAAGAGCTAAACAAACTCTTAAAAAGACGGCTCAACCGTGCAGGTGCACCCTAAATAATTTAGAGTACAATCACTTCCTAGGGAAAATTAAAGCATTTTTAATCTTCTCATTCATCCTTCCATTCCAAAGAAATGTACTGAGGATCTACTCCATACCAGGCCCCAGACTAAGTAATGACTGTCCTTTAGGAATTCCCAGCCTGGAGTGAGGAGGCAGACTAGTGAATAAAGCATTCCAACCTCGTGTGTTAGGTGCTTTAATAGAAAGGGACGCGAAGTACCTGGAGGCCCAAGAGAAGAAGTAAATGACTTTATGGAACACCAAAGGGGATTTCTCCAGGGGCTGGGCCTTGAAGATGAAAAGGCACCCACCAAGTAGGTAAGAGAGAAGAGCATTGTAGGCATTGGAGGGGAGGAACAGTCCAGGAGAGGGAACAGTATGAGCAAGGGTGGGGAGGTGTATGGGAGCCAGAGCGATCTAAGTAATATGGTGAGGTCAGAACCTAGAACCAGCCAAGGGAGAGCTAGAAAAGCCAGCAGGAGCTCAGGTGCGGTAGACTTTGTGCCACTGGCTGTGGAACTTACGGATAATGGAGAGAGGCTCTTTTTAAACAAAGTAGTGATATTGCCAGGTCTGGATTTGGGAAGGTAAATAGAAGGGAAGACATTGAGAGTCATTGGTATAGTCCATTTAGCAGGTGATGACATGACAACAGCCTGAATGGTGGCTCTGGGTGTGGGACAGGGGAGGGGACAGACAGGGAGGAGAACACTAGAGACGGAATCCACAGGTTTCAGTATCCACAGGGCGAAGCATGAGTAACAAGAAGAAATTTAGGAAGACTGTCTTTTTATGTCTTTAAATACTTCTCTATCTAAATAGGGTTAATTTGATAAATTAATTATAATCACTGAAATAAAAGTCTATCAGATTAGCCACTGAACAGCCCTTTTATCCAGTTGTAGGAGTGAGGAGACCCCTATCTGTCTGAGAAGGGCAGATCATCATTTTCTCATAAAATCTCAGACTTATGGGTTGAAAAAAACTTAAAAAGGCTATTTCTTTCTAATCTCTTTATTAGTTATCTATTGATGCATAATCAATTACTCCAATTTAAAACAACAAATATTTATTATTATACTTCACAGTTTCTGTGGGTCGGGTGCTCAGGAGCGGCTTAGCTGGGTGTTTCTGGCTCAAAAAGTTGCAGTCCGGACATCATCCATGCTGCAGTCCTAGGAAGCCTGACTGGAACTGGAGGGTCCACCTGGCAGATGGCTCACTCACACGTCTATTGGCTTGATGCCTCAATTCCTTGCCACATGTCCTCAACACATGCAGGCTGACATCCAGAGCAGGTGTTTCTAGCCTTGAAATTTACACACCATCATATCCAGAATATCCTATTGGTTTACACAGGTCAGCCCTATTCAGTGTAGGAGGGGACTAAACAGGGCTTGAATAACAGCAGCTGCAGCTAATAGGAAACATGGTGGAGGCTTGCCAGCACACTCCCTGACATCAGAGACGTAAGTCATTATCATGAGGCCCGTTTTACAGATGAAATAGCAGAGATTAAATGCAAAGACGATATGGAGTGGCAGAAAGAGTACTTGAACAGGAGTCATATGGCCAAACCACAACTCTGCGGCTATCAGTTGGACCCTGAAGAAGTCACTTCATTTCTCAGGCCTCATGTGCCTCAATTATAAAATCAGGCTAACAGGCTCACTTTGCAGAATACCAGAGGAAGAGGTTGAGAAGTTATCCTGTTGGCAGCCAGTGAAACGTAAAGGTTTTCAAACTTAGGAACACAGGAAAACCTCGTGTATTTTGAGGACTACTCTGGAAATAGTGTGGAGAATTAAGTTGAGGGACTGAGACAAGTAAGCAGACCAATGCCACATAATATGCAGGAAGGAGGCCCAAAAGCCCATTCTCAGCTGCTGGTGACAAGGGTAAAAGCAGGGCCTCACCCCAGAATCAGAAGGGCTCGGGGAAGGCACCCATCATGTCACAGCCCTATTTCTATTTGTGTAGTATTTGCAAGGAAAGATCTACTTAGTGTCAGAAAGATTGTAAATATCTATTCTCCCTCTGCCTTTTTCTGAAATGACAACTTGAGTCCTGGAAAACTTCCTGGATTTACAGAACCATTAATCTCTGCCTTAAGACCCAGGATATGCTGAAGGCTACAAAATCAACAGAAAGAAAATAGGAAAGAGAATGTCTTCATTGGATGGTCTGCATTGGATTTCAAGTATTTTATCACAGTCTTAGCTCAAGCTTTTATTTTAGTCATTAAAATATTAAAAATAACACAATTCTAAATGGCCAAATAGAATATGCCTATCATTCCAGCAGAAAGAGAAGAAAAAGAAAAGACTAGAGTCTATTATCTGTTGAAAATATATGCCAATTTTTCACCTAAATTCAGAAAGAGTTGCAATATTTGCTATGGACAAAGTGCCAAAAATGAGTGGATAGGGTCCATATTTTAAAGACATAATGGAGACAAACATGAGTTCAGAACTAAAGCCTTTGCTATGAGTACAACTAATATTATAGGCTTATTTTTTTCTTATTTGTGGTGTACATAAGCTACCTTAATAGCTTTTCTTTGAATAACAGGAATGTCTACTAAATGCAACTCTGAAAGATTAGAGAACAGACACAAAAAAAGAATTTTAAGAGCTGTGATTCCTTGCCCTCCTACTTAAATAAACTCTGTCTATTCTATTAATTTTTGTATTATACCATAAGCTGCAGAGCTAAGAAACTCCCACTCTTTCCATAGACTCACTCATGCATGGAGCATTTGTGATTGATGCACCAATGAGGTTGAAATGTGCAAATGGAGATGAAACATCCCAAGATTAAACAACTCCAGGGTAGGAGACTGGCACTTTTCCAGCATCTTAAACTTGGCCAAACTCTTCAGGGATAAGTATTCAAGGAAAGATGCTTGGTCTCAGCCAGATACTGGAATAACCCCTCCCCTTCCTAAGCCTCTAAATATGTCCCAACAAACTTCCTCTTTTATGATCTATACTCATTTATTCAATAAATATTGAATTAGAGCCTGGAGAACCCACTCTGAACACGGCCTGGGGGAAGAAACACTAAGACTATAAAGTTAGTTAAGAAAATGCCCACGATCAGAGGAACTTAACAGTTTGGGGCAGTGTTTCGCAAGCCAGATGCACAATAAGTTTATCTACAGCTTTGAAAAAGTACTGATAGGCCCCCCTGCTAATGGATTAAATTATCATCACTGGGGTGAAGCCCAAAGTAGAGCCAAACTTGAGAATCACTCAAGAAGAGACAGACGAACAAATGACTGTCCTATATGGTTATTGAGGGAATTCAAGATCTACTGTAGCCCAGAGGAAGGACTCCATCCAGAGGGAGCTAGAAGTTGGTTGTAAGTCACCTGACCCATGCGTTTTCCTTGAAGAGTAAAGGAGACAGCAGAGGAAGGCAAGTTAAGGAAGGAGGGTTAAGGGAGCAGTGTGTGCAAAATGAAAGATATTGTGACATTCCTGGAATTGCAAGATGTGTAGTATACCTGGAGCAAAGGGGTCTCTTACCACTCTTATATGTGGTAAGAGATGAAGCTTAGAAATAGACAGCAATCCAATTTAATTCATCCTAGGCTCTTGACCTTGTCAAATATATTCAAACAAGGAGTTTGTACTTTATACTGAAGGCTATGGAGATGAAGATAGGGTTTTGGCTGGGGAATAACTTACTGTCTGAATGAAATTTGTATTTTATAATGACTCTTCCAACCCCACCATCAGCCAGGAGATGAGAAGTGATACTTAGAACAAGGGTTATGGGAAGGAGTGAGGGATAAGAGGAGGAAGAACAGTTAAGACATCTGTGATAAAGAGGGGTCAGATGATAGGGGACTGAATATAGGAGGGGAGATGAAGAAAGAGTGGATCTCAGAGGCAATAGTAGCAGAATAGGTGAAACTGGGTGACTAACTAGATGCGAAAGTAAAGCAAAGAGAAGAGTAAATCCCAGACTCCTGCACTGGGTGACCAGCTGCCTGCAAGAGCAGCAAGAGGAAAGGGGTGCCCTTTAATCTTGCTGACACATTGTCTTGCCGTGGCTCTTACCTTTCTTTCTCTTTGACCATTTCCTAATTAGTCATGCTTTCCAATATTAATGGAGGAAAAGACAAACAGATTTTGTATCTGTAGATAATACAATAAAAAAACTTAGGAACAGATGCTTTTAAATGGATTTCAGTCCTTTCAAATAGTTTATTACAGCTCAATCCTCACCAGGGCCTCACTATCTATAAAATAAAAGGTATTTTAAACCTATTTTGAACAAGTGTATCCTTGTCTACTAGACAAGAAGGTTCTGGGTGATAAGGATCATAAGTGCTGTTATTATTCACTTTTTTAGTCTCTGGTCCTTAGAACAATGACAAACACATGATGTATGTTTAATAAATTCTTATTAAATGCTTGTCAAATTTATTTATTTATTTATTTATTTATTTATTTATTTATTTATTTAATGTATATTGACCCTTGAATTTCCTAAGATGTTTTCAAAAGCTTTTAGACTTCTGGGTTCCTGAATCGTGAGAGAAAAGAATTCTCATTGTTTTAAGTCGCCAAGATTGTGATTTGCTGTGGCAGCCCTAAGAAACAAATACACATGGAAACTAATTAAGTGGTTATTGCTCTGGTCAAGGAGAGAAGATAAATTCTGAATTAGGGTGGAAGTGAGAGGACTGAGAGGAGAGGCCAGACTAAGGGAATGAATAACAACAGATAGATAGTGATTGGTCACTGGTTGATTGAGGAGGAGATGGGGAGAGAAAATCAAAGATGGTTTTGTAGTTTCTGTCTGAATCATTAACAGACTGAGAACATAAAAGGAAGCACTGATGTGGAAGAAAGAGGTCACACATTGAAAATAAAATTAATATAGTTTACTGTTCTTTAAACTTTGCAGTAGAAGGTGGATAGGTAAGGCTATATGATTTTCTCCAAGTACATTAGATTAAATAGAAGGAAAGAAGGGATTAAGGAAAAGAAGGTAGGATGAGAAAGTTCCTCAAAGTCCTGCAAATTTTGATATGATGTGGTAGAATTTGAAGAACAACATCTGGTTCATAGTAAGTACTCACTGGATCATAGTCCAGAAGCCAAAGTATAAAGCTGAATATTTTCCAAGAAGATCCAGACATCTCCTAATTTTATTTCTCCATAACAACTACAATTATGCTATGCACATGAGCTATATCTGTGTTGTTGGAAAAATAACACTCACAACATCACTGCCATATTTAGTGTAGACATTACAGTAAAATGAGAGTCAGAAGACTGCTGTGAAAAGAATGGCGGAAAGTGGGTCTCAGGTATGAAGAGGGAGAGGTGGGAAATAACTGGCTAAATGGTGTGAAGAAGACTGTTGGCGACCTGTTAGGGAAACTGGAAAAGAGATGGGAGTTTGCTTTTCAGACTCAATAAAACTGGGTGGATTAAACTACCCTTGCTCAGCCCCAATAGTGTCTGTCTGCTCACCTTGGATACTTGCATGACTGCCCATGATTCATGCAAAGACAAGAAAAACAAAAAGAGGAATTACTATGATAATATTTGTAGTCAATGAAACTAAGGGCTTCTTCATTTCAGATTTATTTTAACTCCACTCCACAAATCACATTCAAAGCCTTAATGACTCAGGCAGTACTTTAAATATGGTTTTCATGAGCATCCTTGGGATTACTATGGAAGATTATGCCAAAACTATTTTTTCTGGAATGCGACTACATACTAGAGCATATATTAGGACAAATAATTATGAATTTTATTCACTGGGACACATGACAGATTTGTACAAACCTCTAAATTGGAAATGTTTAAATAATTAGGGTTTTTCTTTGCCTTCTTTTTGGCATGAGCCATACATGGCTACATGAATTTTCCTCTTCTGACTACTTTCTCAGGAAACAGAAAGATAAAAAGCTTTTTTACCACATTGGAAAAGCAGAACTTGCTTATTCATGAACTAAAAGTTACATCCAGAGAGAATTTTTTTTCTAAATCTTCTGCACTTCTCAGTTAAATATTGCTCCTTTCAAAGACAAATCATGAATAATATTGATTTATATTTAATTATACTTAGTTGTTACTGTCCAGACTAAATTAATGATAGCTAAAGTCTCCTCTTCTTGTATGCATTTCTCATAATAAAGGAAAGTGTTAATAAGTAACAAGTGACCATGTAATTTAAAGGTGGATCTAGGTAGAAAATTAAGCTATTTTATCCCCTATTCTCCACCTTCAGCACCCACACCCCCCAACACACACACACACACTGCCACAAACACACACAGTGCACACAGTGAGATGACCAATTGTCTAGGTTTGCCTGAGACAGAGAGGGTTCTAAGGACACATGACTTTCATTGATAAACTAGGAAAGTCTTGAGAAAACCAGGATGATCTGGTCACTCTAACATATACATATACATTTTCCTCTAATTTCAATTGCTTTAAACTGCTCTAACTACATAAAATCTAACTTGTAGTCGACTCTCTCCACTCCTATACAGTGTCATATTGGAGGTCCTAGTCAGCACAAAAAGGAAAGAAAAAGAAATAAAAGGCATATGGATTATACAAAAATAAAGCTATTTCTCTTCACAGACAACTTGATCGTCTGCGTAAAATGTAAGCATCTTTTAAAAAACTACTAGGACTAATAAGTGAGATAAGCAAGGTTGTAGGATACAAGGTTAATATCACAAAAATAAATTGTCCCTCTATATACTAGCAATGCACAATTAGAAACTGAAATTGAAAAATAATAAGATTGAAAGTCGCATCAGAAAGCATGAAAAACTTAAGTATAAATCTAACAAGATATATATAAAATCTGTATATTGAAAACAACCAAATACAGATTAAAAAAATCAAAGAAGGACTAAGTGAATACAGTTATCATATTGACATATTGGAAGACTATGTAGTTAAGATTATAGTTCTACTCAAATTGATCTATTGACTCAATGCAATTGCAATCAAAATCTTGGCAAGATATTTGAATTTTAGAATTCACCAGCTGATAAAATTTCTGTGGAAAAGCAAAGGAACTAGAACAGCCAAACAATTTTGAATAAGATGAATAATGTTGGAGAGTTCACATTATCTGATTTGAATAATTATTAAAAAGGCTCAATAATCAGTACAGTGATGGCAAAAGAACAGACACACAGATCAGTGGAGTCAAATGGGGTCCAGAAACAGACCCACACATTTGATTTTCAACAAAGGTGAAAGAAACTTCAACAAGTAGTAGTTTCGGCAAATAGTACTGAAAAAGTTGTATGTCCATAAGGAAAAAGTAAACCAGGATTTATACTATGCACAACATAGACAAATTAACTCAAAATGAATCACAGAACTAAAAATGAGACTGAAAACTGCAATACTTCTAGAAAGAAAACACTGGCTTAAGAAATTGTGGCACATATACACCAAGGAATACTATGCAGCCATAAAAAAGGATGAGTTCGTTTCCTTCGTAGGGACATGGATGCAGCTGGAAACCATCATTCTCAGCAAACTATCGCAAGAACAGAAAACCAAACACTGCATGTTCTCACTCATAGGTGGGAACTGAACAATGAGATCACTTGGACTCTGGAAGGGGAACATCACATACCGGGGCCTATTATGGGGAGGGGGGAGTGGGGAGGGATAGTATTGGGAGTTATACCTGATGTAAATGACGAGTTGATGGGTGCTGACGAGTTGATGGGTGCAGCACACCAACATGGCACAAGTATACATATGTAACAAACCTGCACGTTGTGCACATGTACCCTAGAACTTAAAGTATTATAAAAAATAAAAAATAAAAAACAGGTCAAATCTTGCCACCTTTGGTTAGGCAAAGATATCTTACATATAATAAAAAATCCACAAAAGAAAAAATTGAACTCCATCAAAGTTTAAAACTTCTGTTCCTCAAAACACTGTTAAGAAAATGAAAAGATAAGCCATAAACTTAGAGAAAATATTTGCAAAATACATATCTGATAAATAACTTATATCCATAATATATGAAGATTCTTTGACATGCAATAAGAAACAAGCAGCCCATTTTTTTAAATGGCAAGAATGTAAAGACCCATCACCAAAAAGAAAGGCAAATGGCAAAAACATGAAAAGATATTCAACATCATTACTCATTAGGAAAATGAAAGTTATCATCACAATCAGACAATGATTACACATATCCCCATCTCCCACAAACAGAAAAGAAAATCAAATACCTAGGCAATACCAAGTGCTGGAAGTGCTGTACAAATTTAAAACATGTGGAACCCTCATACACTACTGTTGGGAATGCAAATTTAGTACAGCTACCACTCTGAACCACAATTTGACAGTTTCTTATGAAATTAAATATACAATTGCCATACAACTCAGTAATCACACTCCTTCACACTTATCAAGGAAAATCTATGTTCACACAAAAACTTGAAATGAAAGTTTATAGCAGATTTATTTATAATCATTCAAAAAGTATAAACAGCCCAAGTGTCCTTAAATCAATGACTGGATAAACAAATCGTGGCACATCCATACAATGGAGTACTTCTCAGGAAAAAAAAAATAATCTAATATGTGCAACAGCATGGAAGAATTTCAATGTGCTATGGTAAGTGGAAAAAGAAAACCAGACTCAAAAGGCAATACACTCAATTACATTTATATGACACTCTGGAAAAGGAAAAATTACAGGGACACAAAACAAATCAGTGGTAACCAGGGAGTAGAAGTCATAGCAGAAGCTGACTGCAAAAGGACACCAGAGAATTTTGGAGGGTAATGGAATTTTACCAAATCTTGATTAGAGTGCTGGTTACACAACTGTATGCACTTGTCAAAAGTCCTAGAACTATACAGTCTAAAAGGTGAATTTTATTATATAGAAATTATATCTCAATAAACATAAACTTAAAAAAGAAACACTTCAAGTTAAAAAGGTGCTTTTGGTGGGGATTATCATTTTAAAGAGCGTTTGTCTTTATTTTTAACTTATCCCAAATAAATGTAAAATAAAACCCTGTGTAATTAGTTGGAATTTTGATAGATAGAAAAAGAATGGTATCAACATTTTTTTTTTAAGTATATTATTTCAAATTGAGACAGGGTCTCACTATGTTACCCAGCTGATCTCAGACTTCTGGGCTCAAGCAATCCTTCTGCCTTAGTCTCCCAAGTAGCCAATATTTACAAGCATGTGCCAGCATGCCTACCTCAACATACTTTTGTAAAAAAATATAAAACTTACAGGCTGGGTGTCGTGGCTCACGCCTGTAATCCCAGCAGTTTGGGAGGCCAAGGCGGGCGGATCACGAGGTCAAGAGATCAAGACCATCCTGGCCAAGATGGTGAAACCCCGTCTTTGCTAAAAATACAAAAATTAGCTGGACATGGTGGCACACGCTTGTAGTCCTAGCTACTCGGGAGGCTGAGGCAAGAGAATCGCTTGAACCCAGGAGGCGGAGGTTGCAATGAGCCGAGATCACGCCACTGCACTCCAGCCTGGTTACAGAGAGAGACTCCATCTCAAAAAAAAAAAAAAAAAAAAAAATTAAAACTTATTTTCTGGTTCTAAAAATAATATCTTACTAAAGAAAATGTAGAAACTATGGAAAACAATACAGTAGAAAGTGGAACTTCTACAATTTCACCACCCAAAGGAAACCACAATTAATATTTTATTTCACTTACTTTTGATTCTTGCTCTTAACATTGAAATACATCATGAAATCTGAGATTAGTGATTTGGAAAATAAGCTTTGGAGTCAGGTCAACTGGGATTCTCTCTGAAAATGGAATCTCAATGCTGTCATTTGTAAAATCAGTAACATCTAGTTCATAAATTACGAAGATTAAATTAATATAAAGTATTCACAGTTTTCGGCATATATAATCCTCAGCAGAAATATGGAACACGATTTTCCATTTCAGTAAAAAGTTTTTGCAAACAAAACTTTATACAAGATACTAGGATCTGAAAGTACTATACCATTCTCTGTTTTCTAGTTTTTTTCCAATTGTTGTTTATCATATATAAAATTATTTTTCAAATATTTGTGTTTGAAACTTTTCTTACATTTTGGAATATTTTCTTAGGATAGATTCCTCAATTGAAGTATATTAATATTTTTAAGGCTCTTATCAAAGTTACCTGCTTAAAAGTTAGCACCTAATTATATCTCCACCATCAGCATCAGTTTCATTGCAACCTTTACAATATTATTTTTAATTTACATGCTTGCTGTAGAAAATTTGATTACTATAGAGATGTTTAAGACTCTGGCAAGATAGTGGTCTGCTAATGAGGACCTATCTCACTAGAAAGGCAGAAAAAAATGCTCTACTTAATATAACAACTAGAAAAATATACATAGCTAAGCTTGAAAGGAAGAAAAAAAAGGAAAATCTAAGAGTCAGAAACGAAAGAGAAACCCAAAGCCTAACTAGAACGGTTCAGTAGACACCTTGGCATTCCGTGAGTACTAAATGCAGAAATAAGCCAGAGGGCCAAGGCATGGGAATTTAACATCCTTGTGAGGACAGGGGACATGGCCAGGTGGAGAGGCATCTGCACTAACTGTGAACCTTTAAAGAACTGCCCTTTTCATGAGAAAATAATTAAAATAATCCTAAGCAATAACCCTCAATACATCAAGGGAATTTGCTGTGTGCCCAGTAGTCAAAAAGGAGTAGCAGGGCGGGGAGGGGAATAGAACTTATAACAAATTTAGACTTCAAGTCCATACTTCAATACTACACATGGGTGTGACATTTGGGTGACCAACTCATCTCATCCCATTGTGCTGAAACTTTCCCAGTTTTAGCACTGAAAACCCAGCATCCCAGGCAACCTCTCTGTCCCAGCAAAACCTGAAAACCTGGTCATATCATGTAGCATCCAAATCTACACAATTTTGAATTATATATTTTGTAGAAATCCCAAGCCAAGAGAGTATATAAAAACTGGTGTGACCCTTGGGAATTCCTGAGGCCTCAACAGGACTCAACCAGACTTTACGGAGAGACTTCCTAAAAGCAGGATGTAAGATACACTTGCCAGATAAAATACAGTTTGCTCAGTTAAATTTGAATTTCAGTTAAGCAATAATTTTTAAGTTGCAATTTGGGGACATACGTATTCTAAAAAAATCATTTATTTTCTTTTCAGAAATTCTAATGTAACTCAGTACCCCTGTATTTTATTTGCTAAATCTGGCAATCCTCAAGTGCCAGAGATAAACAACAGCAAAGAGCAGCAACAATGTATCCTGGAGATAAGATCATGCCCCAAAGTTTTAAATTACACATACATACAAAATGAGCCACTAGGATAAATAGTTAGTAGATATAGGAAATGCACTCCAAGAGCCAGAAATTTGAAAGCAAAATTTATTCTGTAGTGTCTGAACACCACAAAATCTGTAGTGTCTGTGAAGACACTATTTACTGTCTGTAAAGATCCAAACAAAACTTGTAGAAATGGAAAATGTAGTCACTGAAACTAAAAACCTTAAGGTCTGGGTTAAACAGCAGACTGGACAGCTGAGGAGAGCTATATGATCTTAGGCAAGTTCATTAACCTCTCTGTGCCACAGTGTGCTTATTTGCAAAGCAGGGATAATAATAATAATAATACCTATGTTATAGGATCGAGGTGTAGAAATAAGTGTAATACATGTAATAAATAAATCGAATACACTCAGAATAGTGCCTGGGCTCTAGTAAGTTATCAGTCAACCTATCGGTCAAGAACTATTATTCAGTCATTAGTTAAATAAGTATCTAGAATATTCTTCTAGGGTACCATATCTCAAGTGCGTGGCTCAAAAAGTTAGTCCCATAAGGTTCTCTGAGAGGTAAAGTACTGTACTCCATAATAAAATATGTTTGAGAACTCCTACATTCATGTAACCATCTCCTAGAGATTCAGTGGACATTAGCTGTATTAAAGGCCCTGGCAAGTCCTACTGAAAGGAAAACTGTTTAGTCTTGTTGTTGGGATCACTTAAAACATGATGAAACAGAGGGTCAGAGTGGTCCTGTCATGTGGCCAAAGTTCTTCAGCTGACAAGTGACAGAACTGGTCTGCAAACCAACGTGGTCAGGCTCCAAAACCCAAGATCTCAATGATTCTACAACATTGTAAGATTAAGAAGGAACTTATTATTCTCATGAGAAATCTTCTTCCTGAAAGTCCAGGAACACAGAGGTGAACTTGCTCAGGTGTCCCTCCATACCTACTGCTGTACGGGGCCAGGCCCCTGAATCCCAGACCCTAGCCAGACCCTGGAATCCCAGCACACAAGCGAAGTGTCCTTTGAGCTTGTCCTCTCTTCCTGAGGCACAGGCAGTTATCAGCGGGAGAGCGACTGGCTTCCAGGGCCCTGTGCCTGAGAAGTCCCCACTCTGTAGCATCATGGTTTTTCTACCCCAGTCCACCTCCTATGCTGTGCTGATGCAGAGTGATGCCTTTCTCTGCAAGGGTCCCCAGTCATATGTATGTTTGGAGTCTTCTAATAAACAGTATTGGAAAACCAAAGAACAAAATGTGAATCCACTAATATTCTTGGTATTTTTCACCCAAGATTTCAAAAAAATAATTTTTTTAACTAGTTCCATGGCTGTTACGTTCTTACTGCCAGGGTCATTGTCTTCTTCTTGCAAAATATTTGCATACTCCGCTTGAGGGAAATCAAGGTGAAATTTTCTTCATTTAATTTGATTCCAAACAGGAATTTGAATTTCATAAGAACTGATAGGATTTGAGCAACGCTATTGACTGATATCCATTAAAGGTTAAGCCTACCTGGGTTGTGAGTTAAGTCAGAATTTATGTGCTGGGTGTATCACTTTTGTTTCCCTAAAGCTGTACTTTAAGTAGGACTATGTTAAAACCTTTTCAACTATGCTCAGAAGTCCTAGGGTAATGACAGTTTTGACTATGATTCATTCGTTTTAAGTTGAAGCTGGAAAAGCTAACTAATGATCATCAAAGATTCTGAAAACAGAAATTTTTCCTAAGTGAATCCTGAATCCTATAATAAGCAGCTGCTTCCTTTAGTAACATTTCATTCCTTTTGATTCAACAAAACTTTAATTGAAGAATTAATATTCATATCATATTTCAATCCTCAACACAAAATACTTAAGCACTTTATAAGTGCCAGCCTCTAAACTTGGCTTTGGAGATTCAAACTTAAATAAGACAGATCTAACCTTCAAGGAGTATAATATGGGTAAAGAAACAAATTAAGCAGTTGGAAGTAATCAACCAATTGCTTAGCCAGTGTAGACACAGCAACCGAAATGCATCTTAAAATACATGTTGCTGAGCTAATTTAAAAAGGCTGATGTATATAACACAATGGTATTTATGTAAATACAAAATGCATTAGTACAAAAATAAAATGAACATTTAACAAATATACACAAATAAAAAATACACAAAGCCCATTTGAATGGTTGCTTATGGAACAAGAGGGAAATAAAGTGAAGAAAGGAAGGAAATAAGGAAGAAAGGAAGGAAGAAAAAACAGTTTGAACATTAAAGCAGCTGGCGTAGCCATCTGGCACATAGATGTATTACTTAGATGTCACTTTCTTCCTTCTTGTTCTGAATCCCTAATTCTAAAGGATTTTCTTAATCGGGAAAGTGTTAAAGAATAAAGGCACAGAGGTCAGTGGGAAAGTGGCTGGCTTCCAGTTAGTGTGACTGGTTGCACTAATAAACTGAAACCATAGAAGTGGCTCATATTTCAATTTTAAGATAAGGTGAGCTTGTGGGTGAGCAGTCGGACTTGTGTATTTACCACGTAGACACCTGGTGCCCTAAGATTCAATCATCATAGCATAGCAAGGGGAGTCCCACCTCTTTCCTCTATTTTGCCTATATTCCGAGTCAGGTTCTGGCTCAGGATGAAACCTGCACTTTTTGGGGAAAAATCCTTCCTTAACCCCATCATAGTACTCCAGCAATTTGAGTTCTTCTTCCTCATAGCTTTAAGTTTGTGAGAGACCAGGAGAGAGTCTTCCTGAGCCAATCTTTGCTTTCTCCAACATTCAACACAAATATCAGTAAACATTTATTAACTCCTCCCCCTCTGCCAACAAAAGCAAGTGGGTGCCCAGACAAAATATCAGATGCCCAGTTCAATTTGAATTTCAGATAAACAATGAATCATTTTTAGTGTAAGTACTTTCTAAATATTGCAGGTGACATATGTATACTAAAACACGATTCGTTGTTTATCTGAAGTTCAAATTGAACCGGACATTCTGTATCTTAATCTGCTAAATCTGACAATCCTACCCTAATATGAAAGAGCAACGGCTAGAAAGCTTGGTCCTTTGGGATTGCTGAGTACCTTACAGGGGAATAGCAGGATGGGGCTAAATTCCAGAACCAAAATATTTCAGATCATTTTGTTTTATTTTTCATTGATTATACAAGAAATTACAAATAAAATGAAACCGTGCAATCCTATAAATGAACAACAACATTTTCACATTAGACACACCTAGGAAGAAAGGCAGCATGGTATGAGGAGGAAAAAGCACTAGCTAGAAGCCAAGTAAGGCTAGTTACTGTGCCAGGTCTACCTCTAAGCATGTCTGTGGAATCGGGCTCCTTCTTTCCCCTATATGATTCTCAGTCTCCACATCTAAAGAATGGGAGTAAAAGAGCTAAATTATTTGTAATGATTCCTTCAGCTCCAGGCTTCAATGGCTCCATGGTATTCATCACATTTACTTAATTGAGTGAAGCCCATTTTGTTGCTCTTAATCTATGCAGGAACAATAAAAATCCTAACACATATGAGGATTACTTCCTCTTTCTGTATTCCAGTAAAAACTTCTCTGTGAGATATTGTGCTTGTTCCAAAAACTGAAACCAGAAGTTTAAGTTCAGTGAGGAGACTGACGATTGCAAATGGCCTGTTACCAAAATAGAACCAAAGCAGAGCCTTGGCTCTAAGCAGCCTTGCCTCTCCCCAGGCAGGGAGAGATTTGGTCAGAGACATTAACATGGCTTAACTGGGCTGCTGCTGCAGGCAGGGAGGAAATTTTAGGAGCTCTCAAGCAAACCATTCATTTGTAAAATAGGTCTAACAATCACTCCAACATCCTTAATGGAATTGTTTTAAAGGTTAAACAAGATCATAGGCATAGGCATTCATACACTATGAAGTGTCATATGAGAGTCGTTGTTATGATTTGGGTTCAACCTGATGCCTGATGTAGGCATTTAATGTTCATTGGCAATGCCTCATCTTTTCCCCCTTTCTTTCACTGAGCTGGTTTTATATCTGGGGGAATCAGTTACTCCAGCACTCTCTTACAATGTGGTTTGCAGGGAGTTGAATCAACATAGGTTTTCAGGAAAGGAAATGTAACTCATATGATGTGGATGTCTGTCCCCAGAGAAATCTCAGTTTCATTGTAATCCCCAATGTTGGAGGTAGGGCTTGGAGGGAGGTGACTGGATCATGGGAGTGCTTTCTCATGAAGGGTTTAGCATCACCCCCTTGATACTGTCCTCATGATAGTGAGTTCTCAGGAGATCTGGTTGTTTAAAAGCGTGGTACCTCCTCCATCTCTCTTTCTTGTTCCTGCTTTCACCATGGGAGGTACCTGGTCTCCCTTCACCTTTCGCCACGATTCTAAGTTTCCTAAGGCCTCATCAGAAGCCAAGGAGATACCAGCATCATGCTTCCTGTACAACTCGCAGAATCATGAGCCAATTAAATAAACTTCTTTTCCTTATAAATGACCAAGTCTCAGGTATTTCTTTATAGCAATGGACTAATACAGTAACCTAGGACTTAGCCAATCAATGCATTACATTACTCTGGCCACAGCAATTGGTAAAAGGATAAAACTGTGACCAAGTATGAGTCAATGCAAACAAGATCCAGGACTTTTTCTTCAAATTATTTTTAAGAAAGGGAGGATTCATTTTCTCAAGCTTCAGAATTTTGTAAATGCAAGCTGGGAACTATTTGCTGCTATTTTGCCCCTCTGATGGAGAGATTGAGAATGGAAGCAATCCAGAGGGAAGCAGAGGAGAGATGGAGAGACTGGGTTCCAATAATATCATTGAGCCCCTATATCCAGTCTTGTCAAAAGCCGTATTTACTCCTGTTCTTCTCAATTGTGTGAGTAAATAGATACCCTTGGCTTGAGCCAGTTTAATGAGATTTTTCTCTCATTTGCAACTAAGTAGTTTTCACTGACACAAATCCTACACTTGATATGTCTGTCTCACGCAGCACCAAGTCCTATCTCAAAAGCCTTGCACAACAAGCAATTGCTTGTTAAGGAAGCTAACCACACTTGGACTTTGAAGCCCATGTATTTCCAGAGCATATATCTTAATTAACAGCTTGAAAGAGCAAAAGTTGGATTCACCTATTTTTTTAAAAGACTGATAAACTATGTTTGTCCCAATATTGCTGGCCTAGATTATTCTGTGTATCCCCTGAATTTTGTAATATAGTCTAGAAAATATTTTCCATTGGAAATATTTAAAATCAGAAATGTTGTGCCATTTAAATGGATAAGTTTCAGAAATCTAGGAAATTAACTTATTCACAATAAATTTTCCATGGATTAATTTTTTTATATTTTTTAAATAGAAGTAAACATAGATTAAATTTGATCCATCATTGTTCTGTGGCTGAAGGCATAAAAAATGTATAAATGTAACTAATTTTGATTACTATACTCCCAAAGTATTTTATTATGACCTAAAGATTCCGGATTTAAAGATTTTTCTCATGTCCCAAATCTAATTTTCAGTCCTGTTAAGACCAATGGGGGGCAAAGAACTAAGAGTGTCCAAAGGAACAGATAGATTGTCACATCTATTTGAGATCTATCATTAGTCACTGAGTCTTCTGCCTCAGACCTCGGTCACACAGAGAAGACAGATTGGTGAGCTTCTGGACTGGGTTCTGGATCTGGTTTGCATTGGCTTATATTTAGTCACATTTCCATCCTTGTAGCAATTGCTGTGGCCAGAGTAATATAATGCACTGATTGACTAAATCCTAGGCTACTGTATTAGTTCATTCTCACATCGCTATAAAGAAATAACCTGAGACTGGGTAATTTAATAAGAAAAGAAGTTTAATTGCCTCATGGTTCTGCAATTTGTACAGGAAGCATGATGTTGGCACCTGCTCAGCTTCTGGTGAGGCCTCAGGAAACTTATAATCATGGCAGAAGGGAAAGGGAGAGCTGATGTCCTTCCCAGCACGGTTGTAAGTGAATGTAAGCAAGAATTCCCTCTGAGGTCACATTGCTGAAGTTGAAACTATTTCAATTCAGGACACATGAGTAGGAAATACTATGCATATTCTCTGTAGATTTCCCCATTTTTTTCAGATCTTATTTCTTTGTCTCAGATTACAGCGAGTCATCAACTACAGTGAGAAATTAGGAATGTGTTGTGCTCATGGGCTATTTCTACATTAAGTCGTGTCTAGAGCTTAGGAATTGTGCCACCTGCTCTGAAATGTACGTATTAAGTACAAGAGCATCCTGCTGTGTAGAAGCCTCCTGTCTCAGTAGCTCTTGCTAGCATCATGAAATACAATGGAATAATCCACCATTGGGTTATTTACGACAATCTTGTTTTCATTTTTTTATTGATATAATTGGATAGAGTTAGTCATATAGTTCTAACTTTCATTCTGTCTCATTAATTTTTATTCCTGGTATATTCCATAAGTATCAGAATATCATTTAAAATAAAACACAATACATGCATTCTTCAAACTTAAGAAACTTTCAAAAAATAAACATCACCTATTTGTTGTAGTGATGAGGTGTAATGAAAAAACGTCAGTTGGTTTGAATCCCAGCTCCATTTCCTAGAGCTATTTTGTCTCCTTAAGCCTCTATTTCCTAAACTATAAAATGCATTTTAAAATATTTGTTGAGTACCTACTGTATGTTCTGACCCCTTGGCAATCCATCAGTGAATAAGACAAAAATTGCGTCCTTCAATGAGCTTACAGTATATGGAGAATATATTAAAATGAGTCAATAAATCACACATTTTGATATTACTCTAACAGTTTACTTATTTAAAAATATCATGGGTATTTGTACATTACAACAAAAATATAAAATATTTTACATAAAGTGAATAATAAAAATAGAACTATTTTAAAAGGAAAACAAATTAGCTTTATAATTTGCTTGTTTGTAAGTTATTTTTCACTTAGCAGTCATCATAATAAAAACTGTCTCATGCAAAAATCATCAATGAGTCCTAAAACAAATGTGTGATAGTTTGAAGAGAAACAGGATATTTATATAGTCTCAAAGTATTTTCACACAAGATACTTATTAATTAAAAAGAAGTTAAATAATTTTATACTGGAGTAAGCTGGAAGAGTCCCCTTAACCAAGAAATCAAATATAACATCTCCAATAATGGGTAGTAGTAGAAATTATATGCCTGCTAATATAAGGCACTGGGAAGAGCATAAAAATATCTTCTGTGGTATTCTTGTTAAAAATGCATAACCTATATCTAATCATGAAGAAACAATAAGGAAACCCAAATTGAGGGGCATTTTATAAAACAACTGACTAGTATTTCTTCAAAAATGTCAAGGCCATGCTAAAAAGTGAAATATTGTAGAACTGTCTCAGATTAAAGGAGACTAAAGAAACATGACAGCTAAATTCAGTATGTAATCAAGATTGGATCCTAGACTAGAAAAATATATTATTTTGCTCTAATGAATATTAATAGGACAATTGGTGAAATTATATGGCTAGTAGATTATATAATAATATTGCATCAGTGCTAATTTTCTGACTGTGGCATTATACAGCAGTTATATTGAAAAAAAGTCCTTGCATTTAGGAAATACACACTGAAGCATATAGGAAAAAAGAGACAGAGAAGGAAACAATGATGCAAACATTTTTAAATACCAACATTTAGGGAATCCAAGTGAAATTTACATGGGAATTCTTTACATTATATTTTCAACTTTAGTGTTGATCTGATCTGACAGTGACCAATCGAATTAATCAAAATTAGCACCAGTAATAGTAGGACAAGCTGATATTTTGTGCCCCTTGGTGTGTGGTGATCTGAAACATATAACATCACCTATGATGGATTCTTGCCAAAAAAGTCTGATCTGAATGTAATTAAGTCTTTATAGTTTCCAATATACAGGAAATAAAAAGGATAGATCAATGAGTTAAGTGACACTAAGTGGAAATAATTAGAGAAGTTCAGAATGTGGGACATTCTATAAGATGACTGACCTGAACTTACAAAAACATCAGGGGAAAAGGAAGGGAATGGAGGGAAGAGAGGACAAGAGAGAGGTATGGAGTATGATTATTCCACATATAAGGGGTCTATGAGAAATAACAACGAAAGGCACTGTGTGATCCTAGACTGGACCCTATTTTCAAAAATGTTTTACAAGCACCAAAAATAGTTTTGAAACGTGTGAAAATTTAAATCTAACCTGGATATCAGATGACATTACGAAATTATTGTTACTAGTCTTATGACTCATAATAGTATTATAATTATGTAGGAGATTGCCTTTGTCTTTAGGAGATGTCTGCTCAAGTTTTAGGAAATGAAGTGTCATGATGTATACAATGTACTTTCAAACGGTATGGAATGTTTTATAAAGCAATAAAGAGAGACACAGAGAGAGATAGTAAATAGAACAGCATATTTACAATTGTTGAATCTAGATAAAGAGTAGATAGGTGTTCATTATACTGTAATTCAACATTGAGGGAAAATAAAATAATAACACTTTACCTTCATAATACATTCCTATGAGTTTTCTTTTAGAGGTTTAAAATTTTTTAAATGGACAAAGAAATGAAAAGGTAAAAGTACAACAGTTTACTAAAGTTGGTTCTAAACTCTCTCAATGTGAGAGGATTAGTAAAATGTATCTCTCAGATTGTGGTCGTAGCATAGATTAGGGAGAGTTGTTCAACTACAATGATCCCCTCAGTGGCCAGCAGGGTAGAAATGGGATGAAGCAGTGGCTACCCCAAAAGTGAACTCCCTCACAGTCCCTGGTACTGATTGTGAGATTTTCTAACCTGAGACTGCCTCCTGTCTGAGGAGTATAACTGAAGTGGATGGAAATTTTCTTCTAGAATTCTTTTCCAGCTGTGGAGTCATTCTATTTATAGATAAGATTTTGCCCCCAGATCATTCTTAAAGCCATCCATCTGTATTGAAAATCATACACTTAACTTCCAGTGGTTTTGGATATCTGTGTGTTTTCTTATATTTTCATGAGTATTTTTATGGTAAGATGTATGTGGTTTTATCACTGGGCAACAAGGAGACAACACAGCTACATGCTTTGTTGTCCGTGTGAGAACTAAATGACAAATTCATGGTGACCAATTACTGAAAGAAACTGAAAGAAATGACATCACCGGTAACTGATCATAATGCGCACCTGTTATTTACATAGTTATTTGTGCACTGAAGAACTAGCAGCAATGTCTGTACTTTACACAATTATTAACAATTAATATTTCTTGGTAATTGAAATTTGAACCAGAACCGCAAACACAGTGAATAGAGTAGGTACTCAATAGACACTTCATAATTAATGATCAGTCATCTAATCATCTAAGACACAGAGATGGAAAATAACATACCTGCAACCTCCTGAATCAATGTTACTGGACACTAAAGAGAGACTGGGCAGGAAACAGTTTGAGCAACACAACTCAAAACTAAATTATTTGTGAGTACTTTCACCAGGTTAACTCATGAAATGTTTTGTGTGTGTGTGTGTGTGTGTTTTTTGAGACGGAGTTTCACTCTTGTTGCCCAGGCTGGAGTGCAATGGTGTGATCTTGGCTCTCTGCAACCTCCGCCTCCTGGGTTCAAGCGATTCTCCTCCCTCAGCCTCCCGAGGAGCTGGGATTACAGGCATGCACCACCATGCCTGGCTAATTTTTTGTATTTTTAGGAGAGACAGGGTTTCTCCATGGTGGTCAGGCTGGTCTCGAACTCCCGACCTCAGGTGATCCACCCTCCTCGGCCTCCCAAAGTGCTGGGATTCCAGGTGTGAGCCACCGCGCCAGGCCTTGTGTGTCTTTTTGAAGGATAGTTGTGAAGTTTCACAACAAGACAAGGCCTTGGGTAGATCAAAAACAAATAAACAAAAAAAAGCTCATGAACAAATGGTAGTCTACCAATAATGCACAATGTATTAGGATTAATGTATCATCTATCTATCCATGAAATCTATCTACATACTTAAAAGTTACTAAGGAAGAGAAAAGAGGAATTAAAGAGAGGAAGCAGACATTCACATTCTATAATGATTTGAATGATTTTGTACTTAAAGTAGGGATTTTTTATATATAAATTAGCTAGGAGTTTTTTCGTTCAGTTGGGTTGTTTTTT
Organism: Piliocolobus tephrosceles; assembly: GCF_002776525.5. NCBI lineage: Eukaryota > Metazoa > Chordata > Mammalia > Primates > Cercopithecidae > Piliocolobus > Piliocolobus tephrosceles. The sequence continues at coordinate 30,597,668 of NC_045447.1, read as the reverse complement.
GTTTTATTTTTTTAAGACAGAGTCTCACTCTGTCACCCAGGCTGGAGTGCAATGGTGCAATCCCGGCTCACTACAACCTCTGCCTCCCAGGCTCAAGCAATTCTCCTGCCTCAGCCTCCTGAGTAGCTGGGATTACAGGCATGGGCCACTGTGCCCAGCTAATTTTTGCATTTTTATTGGAGACAAGGTTTCACCATGTTGCCCAGGCTGGTCTTGAACTCCTGACCTCAGGTGATCCACCCATCTCAGCCTTCCAAAGTGCTGAGATTACAGGTGTAAGCCACCACACCTGGCCTTAAATTCAGTTTTTTATAACCTTCCTGCTCTTAGCTAAGGTTCAACTGAATGTGGCTTTCACAGAATTACGCAAGTTAATGAAGACACAAGCACATAGCAATCAAGGGAAAACTATTTTAGCTAATCTATAAATGCTGACAGTAACAGGTGACAGGCAGGTAGTGATGACTATAAGCATTGAATATTTTATATTAACTTAATTTTTTAAGAACTAATTCAGAGTTAAATATATGCCATCTATTTTGGTCATAATACAGTTCATAAATGTGTTTATTACAATTCTGTGTAATCCAGAGTTGGTCAAAGGAACCAATGTGGTTGAATCCAGTTACAGTTCCTAAAATATATTCAGCTATGGATTAGTATTCATTACTTTCTCAGAAGAATAGTAAGAGTATTGATTGTATCTCAAGTGATCCATATGAACAAAGTATCTTTAATATTTCATTAATAACTGTGAAACTATATAAATTAATCCAGGTAGAGCTTATGGCATAGGAGCCTCCTAGGCATGCTTCACATTCTTGGTGCTAGAATTGCCAATGTGTCTCAACTTCCTCCAAAGCAAATCAACATAAATCCAGGTGCTTTCTTACTACATCGCAGTGATTGAGGAAGAAAATTCTTTGACTTGACCAATTCTGTTATTCATCAAAAGGGAGGAGTAGAGTTATCCAGTAACATTTCTTTCAAAATACATCAGTCTGCTGGTTTTGTAACCATCAAGAGCACTAAAGAGAAATATCCTTTGTTTAAAAGATCTCAGGAAGGCCTTGTAAATAATACAGAAGTCTCAACTCAGACACTATTTCTTGATCAGTTCTTTCACTAATCTTCATTGTGATGTCAATTATAAAAGTCATGGACTTGAAACTAAGAGATGTAGGACTTAGACCTCAACCTGTCCCTTACCAACTATGTGACCTTAACAAATTAGACTTCTGTGAGTCTTAGTTTTTCCCCTGTACAATAGGATAGCACTTTGTCTTCCTCAGAGCTTCATGATGAAGAACAGATCACTGTAAGATCTAAGTAGTAGGATTCTACGTGAATGTGAACCACAGAAGGAGCCTTCCTCACTATGTGAACCACTGTAAGAAATTAATAAAAATGCAGTCCTTGCTGGTGAGGATTCATAAAAAATTAACAAAATTTGAAATTGGTGATATACGCGTTCATGAATTACTGCCTGAACGAATCAGCTCTCAGAAACATAATCCATTTCCTGACCTTTGAAATATTTCATTTGAGACCCAAGAATCCACCAGGCTGAGTGGTGGATTTTTCCCCCAAAGAAAACATGGTATAAACATCAACATGAAAAATTGCTTAATCCCATACAAAAGGTACATTATATGGCTGATATAACCAACTGTCTGTATCTGTTGCCACTAGACGCTAACTTCTTCAATGATTCTGGGAGTGTAGGATGGTTATGAAGCCAATTTCAACTGTCTTGCCTACTCAGTGTTGTCTGTTTCACTTGTCTCCCATGTGTGTGCTTCTCTTCTAGGGAAAACCGCCCTTACTACAAAGGTATCTCTGTAATTGTACAATGCACATCAAAGATGTGCAGACAAAAGGGAGGAAGCTGGATTTCGTTTTCATATCTGAAAAAGGTCCAGACAAATTTCATAGATCATTCTTTTAAGACTAGTTAAAGATTGCCAACTGTCAGAGCCTTAGTGAAGATGTGAAAGAGAAGTATCCACTTCTAAGTCTTTTCTGTGAGTACAGCCCATTGCCAACTGGCAGAATTAGAAAATTTACACAAGTTGTCCATATGCCGAAGCTCATAACTCATTGTCCCCTGAAGCAGAGTTGTCATTTTTGGCTAACTAGCACCTAGATGCCCTTCATATATAGAGGTGGGAAGTCAGGAGAGAATCACCACTGGGTGAGTCCCCAGGAAAGGTCAGAATTTGCTTCTGCTACTATAGAATTAGCAGCTCTTCCCATCTGCCATCCCTGTTTGCTAGGACAGCTGCATGTGGTATAGGCCTGGACTATTCAATCAAAGGATGCACCTTTATGGAATACTGACTTTCAGGGAAGAGATGAAAGCATGACCCCCCAAAGCATGCAAGCATGGGAAATTATTCATAAACGTAGTAAGAGTATTGATAATCCAGAGACACAGACTGAAGGTGTCAGATCAGTGGTGCCAGTAGCAGAGGCCTAAGGACATTGTTCCTATAGCTGTTCCCCATTGCTAATCCTCCAGGGCTCCTGTCCGTCCTCTGAGCTTGACTCTCTGGCCTTTCAATGATTCTGCATGCTACCCTATGTCTTTCAGTAACTTCTCACCCCATTGAAGTAGCCAAAGACAGACTCTTTATGTAACCAAAAGGCCCAACTGAGACAAACCTAATAAAAATAGTTTAATAAAATTTAGTCAAACCCTCCCTGACCCCATCTCATCTTCCCCAAACCTACATTTCCTTCCTGCACCTATTATTTATGATAATCCTCCCATGTGCCAGGCTTTCTATTAGGGAATTAGCTGGGAGGGACTGCAGATATAAATATAAATAAGGCATGCTTTTTGCCTTGGAGAAAAGCAATCTGGTGAGGCTGATAATGAAGTACAATTCCATTCTGATTCCACTTCCTCCTGGATCTCTGTACTCTTTTTTTCCTCTGGACTTCCAGGTTCTAAAATCGGCAGCTTTCTCTTCAAACATATTGCTTTTTATTCTGTTTTATATGTATTTCTTGTCAGCCCCACAAGATTGTAAGCATAGTAGGTACATCATCCTTACAGGTTTTATGTTTACATTGCCATGGCACTCGGCCCCATGTCTGAAATGCAGGAGGTTCTCCTCCCAGAAGCCGTTACTGCCAGTTGCCCTAAACATCCTTTGAATCCTAGCGGTGAAGCTTCTCTGCACCAGCCCACCTTCTTAAAAAGAGTATCATATTTCGAGCAATTCAATTATGTGAGCACCATAAATGTCTTTGCGTTAGGTTCTCACTTTAGCACAGCTGATGAAAAGCCTCTATAATCTGACAATCATTCACCCCATAAACGCATCACGCTGCCACCTGCGCGGTGCAGACCCTGGACTAGGAAATGGAAACAGAAAGACACATCAGAGTGCTTCCACTCAAGGAGTTCACAGTTACATGGAAACCAAAATATTCAAAATGTTCCCCACACCCAACCTGAAAAGCAGAAAGGTAATGGAGTTTATTCCAACTGCTAATGCAGAGACAGAATGGGAAAGCTGAAAATGGAAAAGAACAGTCATAAGATACTAAGATGACAAGACGAAACCAACAACTTTTGAGGGGAGTCAAGCAGTTGCTGTGAATGAATGAAGGTCAATTCCCAAATCTAAGACAAAGGAACCTTCAAGACCAAGCAGAGACAAGAACTACAACCAAGAGCAGGCACGGTGGCTCACACCTGTAAACCCAACACTTTGGGAGGCCAAGGCAGGTGGATCACTTGAGGTCAGGAGTCCGAGACCAGCCTGGCCAACATGGTGAAACCCTGTCTCTACTAAAAATACAAAAATTAGCCAGGCATGGTGGCACACGCCTGTAGTCCCAGCTACCGGGAGGCTGAGGCAGGAGAATTGCTTGAACTGGGAGGTAGAGGTTGCAGTGAGCCCAGATCGTGCCACTGCACTCCAGCCTGGGTGACAGAGTGAGACTCCATCTCAAAAAAAGTAAGAAATACAACTAAAAGCCTGGGACAAGTTCATGATCAGAGCTGGCAGGACTGGCTAGGACTAGGGCAAGGAAATGTGGATGTATAGGCTAATAATAAATGCCATCGTCGTAAACTAAAAATAAAATCCTAAGCCTCCCCAGCTTGCTTTTGGCCAAGAGGACCTGAGAGAAACCTAAAAAACTGAGTTATTGGCCATGATAAGAAGGGAAGTAGGACACGCCTTATTATACCTCCTTTCTTCTGGAGTAGGCACAACTGACCAGCATTAATGTTAAAATAGAGATGGTAAGACTAACAAAGTAGACTCTTTGTGAAAGTAAGATGTCAAATTATGAATAGGACCTATGGCCATGCCAAACCCTGGTTAAGTCATACACCCCTACAGGTCACTCTGACCCAGTGACTTGGTTAACAGACTTCCTTAATTTAAAACATGTGCTTCTGCTGACTCCAAATTTTTAGACAAAGTTTTACTCCTTTAACCAATTGTAAATTAAAGGCTCTCTGACTCCACCTGTAACCTGTAAGTCCCTGCTTCAAGATATCCCACCTTTTCTGGCGAAACCAATGTATACCTTCCGTGTGTCGATTATGACTTTGCCTGTAACTCCTGCCCACCTAAAATGTATAAATCCAAACTGTAATCCGACTGCCTCAGGCATACTTTCTCAGGACCCCTTGAGACTGTGTTCTCTGAGGCCATGGTCATTCACTGGCTCAGAATAAACCTCTTTAAAATATCTTACAGAATTTGGTTTATCTGTTAACACCACGGACAGCATATTGGGCTTGTATAGCAGAATGGGTGGGTCAAGGTCAAGTTTCTCTGCGTTCATCAGCTGACATCAAGTAGGGTGGTCAAAGAAAGCACAAGATACTCTAGGAGAACCACGGAAGAAACTGAACTTCAAAAGTGATATTTCCATTAAGAATTTATCAGGTAGATAAAAGATGAACAGGCATCAGCAGAAGGAGAAACATACAGAATAATGCAATGAAATAGAAAAAGTACGTAATTTATCATGGGCCTAGGGAAAAGTGACTCTTGGCTGAGGTTCACAGGCAGGAAATTCTCAAGAAGAATGCTAGAGAAGCAGTTTGGGGTTAGACTGCGATGGGCCTTGGAAGACATGCTAATGAATTTGAACTTCATCCTGGCGTCAACAAAAAGTCCATCTAGGCATTTAAGTAGAAAGATGCTGTGTTACAGGTGGGGTTCCCTGGGAAGCCTGCTCAGAGACAGATATCTGCATGCAGAAGATTACTGGGGAGTTCCAGAAGGCTCTGTGATTTGGAGGAAGTGAAGGAAGCAGGATTGGGCAGAGGGAGAAGCTGTGAGTCCCTCACAACAAAGGCCTCAGCTGGTTCCAGCTGCTGCTATGAACAAGCAACAAGTCAGTCATTGTGGGAAGCCCCAAAGTTGCAGGTGACCTATGCTCACTCTATTCATCTCTATAAACAGTGCAGCACAGCAAGCTGAGTTCCTTATATGTGCCAGGGACTCTGCTAAGGCACGTTCCTCGACATATTATAACCTTGTTTAATCTTCCCCAAATCCTGTACGTGATGTCCACTTAACAAGCCATAGTGTCAAGGACCTGAGAAGTAAATTCGGGTAAGATCAGTGAGTAAGAAAGAATGATACTGAGAACGCTATATAACAAACGGATTTAGAAAGAGCACTCAACAAAAATATGTGTGTGGGAAAATTTTTTAGAGAATTATTTGGAATCGTGGGATAGTAGAAAGAGGGTGGTAAGTTTTGAGTTTTCTTTGTGAGTTTTTTTGGTTTTCCCTTTGTGCGCATAAGATGAGGAAAACAAAGAAAATTCCTTTGCAAATAAATCATTGCAAACGGTCAGCTGGCTTTTCCTTAAACAAACAAAACAAAACAACAGTACCAAAAAATAATTTTAAATGCCAACAAGAACTAAAGCACTATTCTAGAAAAGTGTTGAAGCCATAGTCTAAGAGAGAAAAAAAATTGATATATGAAATTGCTAAATATCATTTTACTTAGGTTTTTGCCCACAGGTACATGTATATGTGGGTGATATGTATTATGTCTTGCCACAGAAGTTAATGGTTATAACAACAATGACTAACATTTACTGAGCACTTATTTTGTGCCATTTACTCAGCTGAGATCTTTATATACATCTCCTCATTTATTGCTCACAGCATCTCCGAAGGATATGTGTTTGTTTTTATCACCATTTTATAGATGAGAAGACCAAGTCTCAGGGAGGTTGGAAATCTTGCCCAAAGCCTTTCAGTCCTGCAGCAAATAAGTGGCTAAGGTGATACCTTTCTGACTAGAGAGTCCACTCACTCAACCACTCTGTCACTATTCCTAAGGAATTTACATCAACAAAGCACCTGTCCAGTCTTCATGTTCCCCTTACAACTAGGCGTGTAGTTGTGCACTTTGTAGACAAGGCCCAAAGAACTTGAACACTTTGTCCTGATCACGTAGCAGGTAAATGAGGGAAGCAAGGTTTGAACTCCTGATAATAAACGCTGGACTTTTGCTATGTAAACCACATTGATAATCTACTTAAGAAAGACAAAACAAAATACAAATTTGTAAGTCAGATGATTTGATGATACAGATATCACAGGTGATTGACAACTGGCACAGGCAGATGATAAAAATGTTTAGCTGAGTCATTCTTGAGAGATATCAGTAATATAGATTCAAAAGCAACCCTGGGAAAAACAACTTCTGGCTGACAGAAGTGCAGATCAGTACCAAGTTTTTGGAATGCTATTCAGCAATATATATCAAGAGTTTTAAGTGTGCAGATTCTTTGGCACAATCATTTTATTTATGCTTTACGATGGCATCTGGCTATCAGCCCCAACTGGAGCTGCTGCCATTAAAATGCATGTGAAGTCAGAGAAAAAGAGGAAAACTTCCAAGCTTACTGAAAATTAAGCTTGACAGGGACAACCAGAAAACTTGAAAACCCCACTCTGCAGTATAAGAAGTAATTACAATTCTGGTTTATATCTATTTGAAGACTAAAAGTCCAAGCAATCTCATGTAGGAACATGGGGGTAGGGTAGAGGCATGGTGAATGCTGGGAGGTGAAGCCCACACCTGAATACAGTGGGTGCTAACAGGATCAGGAAGAGGAGGAGCCAGAGAGCAATGCATGCTGGGCTCTAAAATGTCATGGCTCCTATGAGTTCCAAATGTCAAATGGCCAGGCGGTAATGGAGAACATTCGACTTCAATCCCACAGAATCATGCCAGCTAAAGGACAAATCCCTGTGGAGCTTTCTTAATGAGGAAAATTGAAAGGGAAAGTCACCCTAGAGTTGCTGAAAAATTTTACAGAACCCCCCAAAATATTATCTTAGCAGCTCAGAGAATAGGTTACTTCCTTAAAATGATTTAAGATAGGAATCAGAAAACAATTCTAGAAAGCTATTTGGTATCTTCTGTAGGATGGAGAAGCAAGACATGTTCGCTCTGAAATGGGATGGGGATTAAGGGACAGAAGCGTAAGCCAATGAGGAAAGAACAGGATGAGATGAAAAGAGAGAAGAATGAAATGAAAGAAAAGTATGAGCAGAAAAAATGAAATGACAGAATTTTCAAAAAATACACAAGGAAAAGAGGACTTAGCTACACACAAACTCACAGACAGAATCAGTCTCATGGAGAAAAACTTTAGAAAAGTAAAATCACAAAGGAAAAAATACTGTATTATCTCATTTCTATGTGGAATCTAAAAAAGTTGAACTCACAGAAGTGAATAAAATGGTGGTGACCAGCAACAGGCAGTGAAGGTAAGAGTTGGACAGAGAAATGTCGGTCAAAGGGTTCAAAGTTTCAGTTATGTGGAATTAATAAGTTTTAGAGATCTAACGTACAGCATAGTGACTACAGTTAATAATACTGTACTGAAATGTGCTAAGTGGATCTTAACTGTTCTCATCACAAAACAAGTAACTTACATAAGATAGCTTGATTGTAGTAATCATTTCACTACACATATGTGTATCAAAACATCACAGTGTATACTTTAAATATCAACAATTTTTATTTTAAATTTAAATTTAAAAAATCAAATCAAACGAAAAAGAAAAAAAGAGAAAGGTAAGAGATTAGGCAATAAATATGAAGAACAAATGATCCAACCTAAGCATTTTAGGTTTTCTCAAAGAGGACACCAAAAAACAGTAGAGAAAAACAATGAAAACATACACACTTGCTCTCACACTCTCACATACTCACACACATACCATTGAGAGTAAAAGCCAAGCCAGTTGCATCACTCATATCAGGCAAAAGTAAAATTAAGGCAATTATTTCTAGACACACCCTGGCAGCTATTTTTAAAATTTAAGCATCAAGAAAATAATCAATCAAACATTCAAGGTAAAATTAGTAGGTTAACAACAAAAATAATTAGATAGATAAGTAGATAAAAAAGCTTGTCTCAGACTTCAACACATCATTAAATTATAGAAAACTGTAATGTCTACAGAGTACCAAGAGGGCAAACATTTAGAGACCAAGAATTTTTACACCAAGTCAAAATGTCATTCATCTGTGAATATAAGAGAAAGTTATTCTCAGATTTGAAAATTATCAGGCAAAATCTTTTTAAAGATTTTTTTGAAAATATACACCAGCCAAGAGAAAGATAAGAACTCAAGAATGAAGAAATTAGGGTATATAAACAACACTGCTAACTACTGAAAAGTAAACATAGAACTAAGTTAAGAACTGTGAACATGGCTCCAAAACAAAGTGACTGTACAAAAAAAAAAGTATTCAAAGATAAAAAAAGTGAGGTAAAACTGTTAATATCTTTAATCTGGTAACCAAGGCTATGATTACGTTAATAAAGTTTATGTATGAGGAGAAAGGGAAATTAGTGAGGAAGTAAAGGATATTAAATGCTTCATGTAAAATGTTTGACTCCCAGGATTCAAGGTAGGGGAGAGGAGAGTCTTAAAGATCCCTGACCCCAAGGCTGTCATTTTACAGCTAAGGACACGAAGCTCCAGAAAAGAGAAGTACTGGCCCAAGGTTGTAAACGTATTTCAGGAATTGTGAAAACACAGTGCTTCTTTAATTTTCCACCTTCTAGTGCCAAAAGTTCCACTGACAGAATTTTTTAGAAGAAAAGAATACAAGACATGCTTTTATTGATCTCTATGAAATCACTGAAGAAGTGTTAATAAGATGAGAAGTACTGACGTCAAAGCTAACAAATGCAACAGGAAACATTTTTCATAATTTATTTTAGCTTAGAAAGTGATCACAAGTATGACCAGGTCTTTTTCTTTCATCCTTTCTTCCATGTGTTACCAAAAATAAAAAAGCTTTTGCTTTCCCCATAAAACACATTTATTTTGGGAATTGTAGAAAAAATACCTATACATTAAAATTTATTAATTAGCACAGAGGCTTCCTATATATCTGGATATTTTTATTAATTTCCCATCCAGTACCAAAAAAATAATTCATTGATCACCTTTGGTTGTTAGAATCTTTTATTTTAAGAGTTAAAAAAAGAAGACAAACTGGTTTCTTGATTCTATGCCATACCTTAGTAGCATATAAAAAGACATGCATCTCTATTTAATGAAACAGATTCCAAGTGTAATTAGTTGTTGCTTATATTATTTTTCCATTATTTGATGATCAATATTAACTTGAGATACTTTCATTAGCAATTAATATGCAAATCAGCCCACATTTTGGTACCCATCAAATGGCCCAAAACTACTTAAGATATTTTATGCCTCTAAGTTTCTCATTTTCTCTAATTCTTTGCTGGCTCTCCATTTCTAACCTCACTGGGACTTTAAAAGACGTCAAATACTGTAGTATGTTTTTAATTTATTTGTACTTAAATCATAAAAATGCTCTTTTGTAACAGTCATTTGATGTCCAACTTTCCTTATGGGGCCTTTTCATTAGCCTTGACTCTGCCCCGGAAAAAAACAGGAAGTCACAATTTGCCACAATTAAAAAGACTGAGCTGGACAACAAGGTTTGAATTCAGTTCCACATTGGTCTCAGAACACTGCTGTCTCTCTCCAAGTAGACTTCTTGTTTTTAAAGAAGTTTTGAACACAGCAGGCTCCTTTAAATTTAAACCCTACAAATGGAAGGCAGAATTTATATTAAGTGCACTTGGGTTACAGTTTACCTTCCCATCATATAGGGGAAAAAATATGATTCCTTAAAGCTGAAGCATATAGAGAAGTAAAGTATTTTAACTTTGCTACCAAGGTACATTGATTTCTTTTGAGCTTAATCAAAGTGATTCACTGCCAAAATACAATTCTAGCAATATGTTGTCAAGAAAATAAAATTAGTAGAAGGAAGTATCTCAGCTTTTAGTCTTTTTCCTCCATGGATTTAAATTAGATCTTTGACTTATTATTAATTGTTGGTGGTAAGCTAAGACAACTGCAGCTGATAAAGAAAAAATGGTGTCTTCTGTCAGTATAGATGAAATGTAACAGTCTTTCATAAGACTTTGATCCAAATATTTTAAGCTCCAGGTGCTCTGCTTCCTAAACAAGTCTGTGACTTCCTTAATTATCAATCAGGATCCATCCAGGAAACAGAAGCCTCAAAAGTTGTTTGAACATAGATAATATACAGAATTGTTCAGAAGGGCTAACACTGTTAACTAGGATACTGAAAGTATAAGAAGGGATGCTAAGGTGTCACAGGGGAAGCAACTGCAAGAAGCAACTGTCACTCTTCAGGCTGAGAGAACAAAAGAACGTGTTTGGAAATACCAAAATTTAGGAGTTCAGAAGATTCCTTTGGAATGAAACTCACATTTCTGCACAGGGTTCCCTGTGGTCAGTGCTGGTGTCTCTCATCTCTGCAGATGAGCTGGGAGGGGCTAGACCCAGACTCTGAGGAGGGGACATCAGCTGACGAGTGCTGATATATCTGAGGTGGACACCATGCAGCTGGGTCTGCCAGTGTTGGAAAATTCTGACTCGCATTCAGCTACTCCTACAGGAGGAACTGCTGCTGCCCAGATGAAGCAGCAAGGCTGGGGTGACTCGCAGGAGCAGGAAGCAGACAGAAAGGAGCACATCTCTCCCCACAAGCGCCCCCTATGGACAGAACCTCTTATGGAGTCTGTCGGCAAAGCAGAAATGAGGTTTGCAGGCTCCCAGTCCCAGCTTCACAAAGTGGAATGTAGAAGGGTGGGTTTGGAGATGAGAGATAGTCTTCTGAGATATAAAAGAATTTAGGATGCTTGACCTGTCTGAGAGTTAAAAGGCTTAGAAAAATGATTGCTGCAACTGGATTCAATATCTAGCAATAATATCGATATTTACCAAATGCGTATGTGCCACACATAGTTCTAAGTGTCTTATATATGTTATTTCTTTACAATAACCTTTAAGTCTTTGTAATAATCCAATGAGGTAGGCACTACTATTAGCACATGTCTACATGTGAGGAAACTGAGGAACCGAATGGTTGAGTAACTTGGCCAAGGCCGCTCAGCAAATCAGAGACAAATCAGAATTTACACCCAGGCAGTCTGGCTCAGAAATCTAGGGTCTTCACCATGACACAATGCCACCATTCCAATATCTGCCTTTATGTATTAAGCTGCCTTACTAAAACAATAATAGCTAATCTTTATTAAATACCTATGGCTGGGCCCTGTTCTAGGAGTATGTATGATATGAGAACTAATTTTCATAACAATTCTATGAAGTAAGTACTATTATTTCCCTTGTTTTACAAATGAGTAAACTGAGACACAGAGAAGATAAGTCAGGCTGAGTAAGAGGTTAGGCTGTGATTGAATCCAGTCTGTCTGGCCAGAGAGCTCATACTTTTCAACCACCATACTAGGATCCTTGATAAATTAAGCCTCTGTAATGCAGAATTTATGGTAGCTCTCCTTTAAAACTCTGTGGCTAGTTACAGTAAATGAGCCTATAGATAATCAAATTTCCATCTTTTTAGACATATTCTATAATGCAGATTTTTACTAATCATGACTGTCCTTCCGTTCAATGGGAATTAAACTAGTTTTGCTGTATGTCATGGCCCATGAAAAGGGAGTTTCACTGAAGATTATGCATTTAAGAAAACAAAAAATGTCTGAGTCAGTGTTTCTTTTTGACCTCAGTCACCCTGATAAGGCTCTCCCTCCCAGCAAAATCAGACTGGAGCAGTGACATTCCCTTGATCCCCCTGGCTCCGCTCTAGTTCTAAGACATTCGCCGAGAACCCAGACACCAACTGAAGTGGCCAAACATGCAGCTCTCATGTGCCATTTAGCTCGTTTTGAGGAGAGCAGCCCTCCTTGGCAGACATCCTTCGGGAACTCCACTATTCTGAAAATTAAATGAACTAGTCAAATTGTTTTCCCTTCATCCCTGGCCTGTAGCACAATGCCTGGCTCATAGTAATAGCTTAATAAGTCTTCAGTGGCTGAGAATGAATTAACAAATGATTTTTCCAGAACATGCAACTATGTATATAGTTGAGAGTTCTGGAAAGAGAACTCTTTAGTGAGGAAAGTAAAATCTTGGAAATTACAAAAGTATTCCCAGATAAGGAAGTACTTTCTTCTCAAAAGAAGACTCCCAGCTAAAATCCCAAGGGCAGTGATTTACTGAAAATCTAAACTGTGAGTATTACCATGATTTGGAGGAGAGTTATGTTTCTATATCCCCCTATGGATTATTCACTCTATTCTTAGTAGAGAATGTAGCTAACAGCAGCCAAGATCTTTACCAGTTTACACATTTAGCTTTGAAATAATGTCCATTCCTTTCAATGCTTCTTATTTAGCAATATCTTTAACATGTATTATTTTTAGTCTTTTTTGAAGTATTTATTTAAGAGCCATTTTTAATCCCTTTGTTTATATACATATATGCAGACATGTGTGCACAGATACCTAATAATTCACTTTTTCTGCTAAATTATATGTGATCTGTACATACTTAAGCTCTTTCTAATCATTTTCTTATTTTATTGAGCTATATCATTGTCTGCTTAATAATGAAAAATTAATATCCAAAACTTTAAAGGAAAGTTTTATATGAAAAAAATCGTATTCTTTATTTCCAAAGGAAATATTTTTCATAGTTTTGCAAGAAGAGCATATTTCTCTAAAGCCCTGTATATTTGTTAAACCTTATCTACACACAGCATATCAGAAATTCGTCCACTCTCTAAAGTGAGGTTATACCTGCTTAATCACACATATTCAAACAATTTTAATTTAAGATTAAAACAAAATAAACTTTTAAGGAAGAAGCAGCAAAACATCTTTTCATAATTGAAGTGCAAAAGGAACACAATCAGAATTTTAGTAAAACTAAAAACTGGTAATAAAAAATAAATAAAAGAAGACAGAAAATAATATAAGGTTCTAAAAATTGGTATGAAAACCATGCCAAATTACCAGCTTTTTAATATATTGCACTTATTATAGTGTAAATGCTCTTTCCAGAAAAGTGAAACAGCACATTACATTACAAAGAATATAAGAAAAAGAAGAATGTGAAAGCATTTATGATCCAGGAAAAAATACTGTTGAAGCTGTGTAAGTACCCTTCTAATCTCTTATCTATGCACACACATATATACACATAAATAAAGGCATAGTTTCCCTTCCCAACATTTAGCTCATATGGGACATACTGTTTTGTCACCTGCCAGGCCTTTTTAGGCCCTGAAATTCGTAACTCAAGCCCTTGAGGCAAACTCTTGAGAAAAGGGAGGAACAGGCTTCAATAGAAATCTGCTTCTTACAAGAAAAAGCAAAGGAAGGAAAAATGGAGGGCAAATGAGATCAAAGAAGACAGAGGATATGGAACTGAAAGGATATCACAAAGGAAGCAAAAGATAAATGGACTTTTTCAATTTAAATACCATTTTCTGATTTTCTTAATCGCATCAACATTGCGCTATTGTGTGTTTTTAGAAATTCTACTCCTCAATTCAGTCTTGCTCTCCTCCTCTTCCTCCCCCATTCCCTGTGGCTGGGTAGTACACAGCACAGTGTAGAGATGCCAACCGCTGGAGCCAAGTTCAATTCCAAATCCAAACATAAGCAACGTTTGTGAATCAAGATGCTTTGAGGTTCACCCAACTCCAATTTTACCAATTCCCTCCAGGGAAATATTTCTCTTTGAAGCTTCTGTGTACCCGAGTGCATTCTGGGATACAAGTTTGGGTTTCTGGTGTGGGGCAATTTACGTATAGAATGAATACATTCTGCACCTAACCCTGCTGTGTTCCACAGTCTGTGACAATGTATAGTAAAATCAGCATTTGAAGACATGGTTGGAAATAATGCCCATTTTTGTTCATACGCATCTAAATTAAAATTTAAAAGGCAAATAAAGAATATTGAATTAGCCCAGATGTTGTAAAGTTAGTATCCATCTTAATTTCTTCAGAAATACTCTTGAGCTTCAAAAAAAAAAAAAAAAAAATAGGAAAGGGAAGAGCCTAAAATGAAATTCATTTTAAGTTTTAAAACTGTTAATTGTATCAAACATTGTCTTGCTGATAAATGTCACAGGCCACAAATTAAAACAACAACAAAAATATTTTCTTCCCAAAGAAAATAAGCTATTAAATTGTGTGAGTTGGAGCATGTTTCTAAATATATGGAACGGGTGGGGGTGCAGTTGAGCAAGTTTAAGGGAATCTACCTGGCCTGAAAGGCCTGAAAGCCCAACTAGAAAAAGAAACAAGCTTGAGCTTAAAGCAAACCTGGAGTTTGAGGAGAGCTCAGAATTGTGTCTATGCTGAGAATTACATGCTAACAAACCCACCTGTCAAGGAGGCCAGCATCATTCACTAGTGGTTACATTATCATTTTGAGGGACACACTGAATTGGAGGAGCAGTCTCTAAACCAGGCTAGGAACCTGAGCCCCTTCCTTTCCTGGCCTCCCAGGAGCCACCTTCCTTCTCCTTCTTTATCACCAGGATAAAATAACTTGCAACCAAAACAAAAGACAAGGCATTGACATTTTCAGTCAGGGTCTTGTCCCTTGTACCGTACGTACCTCTGTCAATGTCTTCTCTCATATTAGAATTCGGTGGAAGCTGAGAGTTTGTCATCTTGTTTAGCCCTTCGATACTCCTTCCAGTGTTTCTCATGATGTCACACCCTTAGTGTATACTCAGGAAGTATGGTCAACATTATCATATCCTTCTTAAATTACTAAAAACAGGTTTGGGGGTGAGCCTGCAGAATTATGTCTCCTGGGCCTCTGAACATGTTTGATTTTATACTCAGTTATTTTGCATTATCCCAGACAATTTCATTTAGGTATTAGATTAAAAAATAAATACCACTTGGTCGATCCACCATCGTGTTCTTTTCCAAAATGTATGAATACATAGAAAATAAATGCGTGTTCTTGGTATGATCATCCTTTCCTCCCTTTGCAGATCCTAGCATTTGCTTGTCAATTTGCAATCTGCATCCTAATAAATATTCCCATAGTACCCACATTTTCTTTTTAGTTATGATTCTCCCTGGGGTTCCCAAAACAAATATGTGTTTGACACAATATATGTTTGTAAAGTTAGAGTATGCACAAAGAATTCTATAAATAAATGTATTGGGTAAATAAAAATGTACTTTTATGACAGAAGAATTAAGAATATTCATAACCTTAAGAACTATACAAAGCCTGTGCTAGTCACTGAGCCATAAAAGGTGATAAAGAGTAAGACATAACTCGTTTGCCATCCTAAGCACACTATATACATACATATATACACACACACATATATACACACACATATATACACACACACAGGCTTACACACACACACAAACACACACACTTTTTATGTTTAAGGTCAATAAAATTGCATGTGTATCATCCTATCATCCTGTTATGAGTTAACCTTAGCATGGGTCCAAGTTTTACTTAAATTAGGCAAGAGCCCATGAGAAGAGCCATGATAGGATTGTTGCTGGGTAGTAATTCAAAGCTATGAAGTAAGGTTGCTATTAGCCCACAAGTGATGAGTGACAATACAAGATGTGGCAGTTGGTGTTAGCCTCCCTATGAAATTCAGTCATGTGAAACAGCTGTAGCACAGAGGAAAGCTTTAGGCAAATGGGTCTTGCCACTTTCTGGTCCAGCATGTAAGGAGCTTAGAAGTGGCTACTCTGTCCTAACAAGTAAAAAGCTGAACAAACAGAACAATCAACAATTCTTCTTATTCATCAGAAAAGTGAGGTCACAGGGTAAAATGCTGTTCCCCAAATTTGGAAGACAGGTAGGTAGACACAGAGAATCATAACTTACCAAGTAGAAACCCACCAGAAGAAATCTCCTTGGAAACTAGTGCCAGAGTAGGGAAACTTGAACTGTAATTAACAATTTGTTGGAGGCTCAGGACAACTTGGAGGACAACTCTGAGAATTAAAAACTACGGGGAGATTCAGTCACAGGGGGTGGCCCCCACACTTTTATGAGTGTTATCTCCAGGAGTTCAATTGGGTCCACATGGTAAAAATTGGAGAAAATCCTGCCCTTCTGATAGGGGAAGGAGAAAGGCATTATTCTGAAATATGCCAGAGCATTCTGTTCTTCCTAGCAAAGCCTGACCTTAGGAGAAACTACATTTTATCAGAGCCTAACCTACCTGCGGGAAGGGAAATACCCAAATTCAGCTCCCTGAAGCCTTTCTGTCCCACCTAAGGGGTGAGGAGTGCTGAAAAGCACTGGTGAAGTTCACCATTCAGGGCACCAGTTCACCAAAACCCTGAGACGTTATCATAAGTCTATAGAACACTTTCCCTCCCTTTACATCTTACTACTACATTTTTAAAGGCCTATTTACTGTAGTTGCAAAAAAACAGAATTATCAGACCAGGAATTTTTTAAACTATAATTAATATGCTAAGGACTTTGATGGAAAAAGTAGACAAAATGCAAAAACAAATAAATAATGTATGTAAAGGGATAGAAATCCTAAGAAAAAATTGTAAAGAAATGCCAGAGATTAAAAAAAATTGTAGCAGAAATGAAGGATGCCTTTGATGGCTCATTAGTCAACTAGACATAGTTGATGAAAGAATTGCTGAGCTTCAGGATAGGACAATAGAAACTTTAAAAATTGAAAAACAAAGAAAAAAATACTGAGAAAAGGGGCAGGCACAGTGGCTCATGCTTGTAATCTCAGCATTTTAGGGGTCCGAGGCAGGAAGATCACTTGAGCCCAGGACTTAAAGACCACTGGGCTATATACTGACACCTTGTCTCTACAGAAAATAAAAAACAAAACAATTAGCTGGATGTGGTGGCATGAACCTGTAGCCTCAGCTACTCAGGACGCTGAGGTGGGAGGATTGCTTGAGCCCAGGAGGTCAAGGCTACAGTGAGCTGTGATCATACCACTGCACTCTAGTCTGGGTGACAGAGTGAGACTATGTCTTTAAAAATACATAAATAAATACTAGGGGAAAAAACAAACAGAATAGACTATCCAAGAACTGTGGGACAACCACAAGATGTATAACATACACACAATGAGAATAACAAAAGGAAAGAGATAAAGGAATAGAAGCAACATTTAAAGCAACAATGACTGAGCATTTCCCCAAAATTGATGTCAGACGTCAAACCACAGATCCAGCAAGGCCAAAGAACACCAATCAGGATAAATGCCAAAAGCACTACACTTGAGAACAGCATATTCAAACTTCAGAAAATCAAAGAAAATAATCTGGAAAAAGTTAGAGGAAAAAACTCTTAACCCTTTGCTGTGGTTTGAATGTGTCCCCTCCAAAATTCAGATGTTGAAACTTAATAGCCAATGTGAGAATAGTAAGAGGTGGGTCCATTAAGAGGTTGATCAGGCCATAAGTACTTCTCCCTCATGAATGGAAGTAAGGCCCTTATAAAAGAGGTTTCATATAGTATTCAGCCCTCTAGCCCTTCCATTTCTTCCATCCTGTGAGGACATAGCATTTCTTCCTTCCAGAGGATGTATGATCAATGTGCCATCTTGGAAGCAGAGAGTAGCCTTCACCAGACACCAAACCTGCCAGCACCTTGACCTTGGACTTCCCAGCCTCCAGTACAACGACAAATAAATGTCTGTTCTTTGTAAATTACCCAATATATGGTATTTTGTTATTGCAACACAAGCAGACTAAGACACTTGTAGAGGAGCGAGATAAAAATTACGTCTAATTTCTCAAACTGTGCAAGCAAGAAGAGTAAAGTGGAAAATGTTAAGTATTCAGAGAAAGGAAAAAAAACACCAGTCTAGAATTCCATACCCTGAAAAATTATCCTTCAAAGGTGAAGTAGAAATAAAGACTTTTTCAGAAAAATAAAAATTGAGAGATGTAGTGTTCAGGCCTGTCTTGCAAAATATTTTAAAAGAAATTTTTCAGAGAGAAGGAATATATTATAAATTAGAGGTTCAGATTGACATAAAGAAAGAAAGAGCATTGGAGAATAAATGAGTGAAGGTAAAATAAAATTATTCTTTTTCTTAATTGACCTAACAGATAAAAGTTTGTTCAAAATGATAATTATATCAATACATTCAATTATATATGCATATATATGTGCTTACATATATATGCTTATATATAAGCAAAATGAATGATAGCAATGATACAAGAAATGGGAGGGAGAAATTATAAGTAATTTATTATTATAAGATACTTGCACTACCCATGAAGTGGTATCGTGTTATTGGAAAGTGGACTTGGATTAGTTGCAAATGTATATTGCAAACTCTAGGGTAACCATTTTAAAAAGTTTTTTTAAATGTATAATTATATGCTAAGAAAGGAAAGAAAATTCAATAAAATAAAATGCTCAATAAAACCACAAAAAGCAGAAAAGGTATGGAAGACAGATATAAGAACAAAGAACAAGAGCAACAAGTAGAAAAGAGTAACAAATATGGTGGATATTAATCCAAGTATATAAATAATTATTTATCTTAAAAAAGATAATTATTTATCTTAAAAGTCAATGATCTAAATACAACAATTAAAAGACAGAGATTGACCAAACCAAGACTCAAGTATATGTTGTCTTTAAAAAATCCCTTTAAATATAAAAACACATACAGATTAACAATAAGGGGACAGAGAAACATATACTATGCTAACACTAATCAAAAGAAATCAGGAGTCTGGGTACAATGTCTCACACTTGTAAACCCAGGACTTTGGGAGGTTAAGGCAGGAAGGTAGCTTGAGCCTAAGAGTTTGAGACCAGCCTGGGCAACATAGTCAGACTCTATCTCTAAAAACAGAAAGAAAGTAGGAGTAGCAATATTAGTTTCTGACAGAGCATACTTTAAAACAAGGGAAGTTATGAGGAATAAAGAGGGCATTACATAATAACAGAGGGGTCAATGTTCCAAGAAGATACAGCAATTGTTAATGCATATGAACCTAACAATAGAGTGTTAAAATATGTGTGGAAAAATTAAAAGAACTTCAAAGAGATATAGATGAATTCACTATTATAGTTGAAGACTTTAGAACTTCTCTTTCAAACAAAGAGGTAGACAGATCTGGTAAGAAGAATATCAGTAGGGACATAGTTGAACTAAACAGCACCATTAATCAACAGGATGTAATTGACAACTATAGACTACTTCATCCAGCAATAGCAGATTATACATTATTCTCAAGCCAACATGGAATATTCATCACATGATAGAATTCATCACAAGATAGACTAGGACACATTCTATCTTGATGAAAAACATTATTTTTTTTTTCCTTTTTAAAAAAAGTTTAGTAGAAATAAGGTCTCACTATGTTGGCCAGGATGATCTTAAACTCCTGGCCTCAAGCGATCCTCCAGCCTTGGCCTCCCACAATGCTGGGATTACAGACATGAGTCACCACACCTGGCCAACAAATTCTTAAAAATAATAATCATGTAATCTCTACGCTCAGATCACAATGGAATTAAGTTTAATTTGTAGTTAGAAATCAAAAACAGAAAGATAGCTAGAAAATCCCAAAATACTAGAAGCTTACACAAAACACTTCTAAATAACACATGAATCAAAAAAGAAATCCCAAGAGAAGTTTTAAGATATTTTAACTAAATAAAATTAAAAATATGACTTATCAAAATTTGTGGGATTTAACAAAAGCAATGCTTAGAAAGAAATTTGTAGCACTGACTGCATTTATTAGAAAAGAAGAAATATCTCAAATCCATTGTCTAAGTTTCTACCTTAGGAAACTAAAAAAGAGAAGAGCAAATTAAGTCCAAAATAAGAGGAGTAAAAGAAATAATAAAAAGTTAGAGCAAAAATCAATAAAAATCAAAACAGAATATCAATACAAAACTCAACAAAACCAAAAGTTGAGTCTTTGAAAAGATCAACAAAATTAATAGCCTCTAGCCAGGCTAAGTTAAAAAGAGAGAAGAAACAAATTGTTAATACCAGAAATTGAAGAGAAGGCATGACTACAGATTCCATAAATATTAAAGGGAAAAGTTTTAAAAATATTATGAATAAGTCTACCTCCACAAATTTGATAATCTAAATTACATAAACCAGTTCTGTGAAAGATGTAATCTGCCAAAACTCACATAAGAAAAAATAGACAATATGAATAGGCTTGTATCTACTACAGAAACAGAATCAATAATTAATAGCCTTCCAAAATAACAAGCAGCAGGCCCAGATGTATGCAGTGGTGAATTCTCCATTTAAGGAATAATTACCTAATTCTCTATAATCTTTTCCTAAATATAGAAACAGAGGGAACACTTCCTAACTCATTCTATGAGGCTAGCATTACCCTAATACCAAAACAAGATGAAAAGATTACAAAAAAAAAAAACTACAGACCAATATCTCTCATGAACATAGATGCAAAAATCCTCAACAAAATAGCAAATCAAATACAACAATATGAAAAGAATTATACACCATTACTAAGTAGGATGTATCACAGGTATATAAGACTGGTTTAATACTCAAAAATCAATAATGTAACATCAGCAGGCTAAAGAAAAAAATAACATGATCATATCAATACATGCAGAAAAAGTATTTGACAACATCACATACTCATCCACGATTTAAAAAAAAGAAACTCTCAGCAATCTAGGACTCAAAGGGAATTTCCTCAATTTGATAAAGAACATCTACAAAAAACCTACAGCTAACCTTATACTTCATTGTAACAAACTCAAAGGAAATATACAGATGGCAAATGAAAGGCATATAAAAAATGCTCGGCATCATATATCATGAAATTGCAAATGAAAACAAGATACCCCTACACACCTATTAAAATAGCCCAAATCCTAAACACTTGGCAACACCAAATGCTGCTGAGCATGTGCAGCAACAGGAATTTGCTGGTGGGAATGCAAAATGGCACAGCCACTTTGGAAGGTACTTTGGAAGTTTCTTACAAAACTAAATAGACACAACTTACAATCCAACAGTCATGCTCCTTAGTATTTATCCAAAGGAAGTGAGAATTTATGCCCACACAAAAACCCGTACATGGATGTTTATTTGTTTTATTCATTATTGCCAAAACTTGGAAGAACCAAGGTGTCCTTTATTAGGTGCATGTATAAACAAACTTATACATCCAGACAATGTAGTATTATTCAGTGCTAAAAAGAAATGAGCTATCAAGCCATGAAAAGACATGGAGGAATTTTTTTTTTTTTTTTTTTTTTGAGAGGGAGTCTCACTCTGTCACCTAGACTAGAGTATAGTGGCATGATCTCGGCTCACTGCAACCTCTGCCTCGTAGGTTCAAGCGATTCTTCTGCCTCAGCCTCCTGAGTAGCTGGGATTACAGGTGCCCACCACCATGCCAGGTTAATTTTTGTATTTTTACTAGAGATAGGGTTTCATCATGTTGCCCAGTCTGGTCTCGAACTCCTGATCTCAGCTGATCCACCCACCTCAACCTCCCAAAGTGCTGGGATTACTGGCGTGAGCCACCGTGCCCGGCCTGATGTTGAGGAAACTTAAACACGTACTGCTAAGTGAAAGAAGCCAGTCCAAAATGGCTCCATATTGTATGATTCTAACTATATGACATTCTAGAAAAGGCAAAACTATGGAAATATTAAAAATGTCAGTGATTTCCAGGTGTTTGGGGAAAAAGGAAGGAGTAATAAATACAGTAGTTTCTTCTTATCCCCAGGGGAAACACTCCAAGAGCCCTAGTGGATGCCTGAAACTGAAGAAAGTACCAAACCCTATATATTGTATACTATGTTTCTATGATAAAGTTTAATTTATAAGTTAAGCACAGTAAGAGATTAACAACAATAAAATAGAAAAATTATAACAATATACTGTAATAAAAGTTATGTGAATGTAGCCTCTCTGTTCTCTCTCTCTCTGTCAAAATACTTATTGTACTGTACTCACCTATTTTTGGACTGTGGTTGTCTGAGGGTAACTAAGACCAGGGAAGGTGAAACTACAGATAAGAGGGACTACTTGAGTAGAGCACAAGGGATTTTTAGGACAGTGAAACCATTCTGTATGATACTATAGTAACAGTGGATACATGACATTAGGTGTTTGTCAAACCCATAGAACTTAACAACGAAAAGAGTAAAACTTAATGTAAACTATGGAATTTGGGTAATAATGATGTGTAAAATGTAGATTCATCAATTATAACAAAAGTACCCTTCTGTTGGGGGATACGGATAATGGGGTAGCTGTGCATGTTTGGGTAGGTGGAAAATGGGAACTCTGTACTTTTCGCTCAAGTTTTGCTGCAAACCTAAAACTGCTGTAAGGAATACAGTTTACTAATTTCCAAAAAAAAAAAAAAAAAAAAAAAAAAAAAGCACAACTCCTGGCTGGCTCTGATGCTTACTAGTTAAGTTGCCCTGAGCTAGTCAACTTCTTTCAGCCTCGTAAACTGCTGGTACAAATGGTATTTACTTCCCAGGCTTGCCAAGAGACTCGTGAAACATTGGGTGTGAGAACACTTTGTAAAGTGCTACAGACCCGTTCCTTTGGCTCCCTAAAGAGGCAACCAAGCAATTTCTCATCATTTTCCACTGAGCAAGCATTGGTGGTTGCAAATGTGGAAAAACGTCATCCTTTTACGATCTTAAAGAAATTAGCATGAGCTCTAAGAAAATCCCAAACAAAAGCTGATGAAACTTCACCGGATGCCAAGGAAGCAGCTGGCACTATAAACGCCGTGGGAGCTTCACTGGCGAACCTCCCTCTACGGGCTGCCTAATGTCCGTGCTGGGGGAACTGACATTGCACTGGGGAAACAAACACAGGAGAGGAAGAGAGGCCATCTCATCACCTGTCCCTGCTCTGAAACAAGAGGGCACCTTTGGGAAATGCCTCATTCAGATTCCACCACGCTCAGGTGCATATCCTGTGCTGCACACCCTGAGGGAATGCAAGGCATGGCCCAGATCCTTCAGGATAAAGCATCCAATTACATAAGCATTGTTTTAGTTTTAAAACATGCTGTTGATTACCATCCTTCTCTACTTATTTATATCTCTGGATAGAAACATAATCTTTAATGTGCCCTAAAATTTGGTTGTTTTGTTTGTTTAACATTTGCCCGGCTATCTTGTAGGACATTTGCCAGGCAATTTTTAATGAGCCTTAAAATATTTCCATTTTGAAGAGATACCCAACAACTATCCTTGGAAAAAGGTGAGTGTTGCCAAATCAAACAAGGAGGCAGTGACTCTATTTTCCCACCACTAGGCACACTTTTTTCCACCTCTCCCCCTTTCTTTACTATCTTAAATGGGCTTTATATAGCCTGTTTCGGATGGTACAAAAATCCCCCCTTACAAAAATGAGTGGTTTTGCCTCCCTGTGTAAATGGCATGCTGGGAAAGAACAGGAAGTACAACCCCAAATTGTCTTTGGTCAGTCATTTCACATTCCCTTGGCCTCATTAACAGAGACATTGTCCATCTCTCCTGGGCAAGGAGGCAGGCATTTTCTCAGGCACCTTTCTGAATCTTGGTCCATAGCTTGACACTGGTAAGGCCAACACAGGGTGTACCCCCATCCCAGGTTCCCAGGCTGGGCAGCACTAGGTTTTAAAGGGGAAACACAGGAGAGAGAGAGAGGAGAGAGGTGAGGAAAGAGAGACAGAGAGAGAGAGAGAACTAACAATCACAGAGGCATGAAAGTGGGAAAGAACATGACAGATTTAGAAAGCTTAAAGTGCATTCAAGTTCTAGATTTCTGTTTATAACAGTTCCTAGACACTTAGCTATGAAAATGGTAGTAGAAAACACATCTATGTCCCTGATGCTGAGTCTCTAGAATGTTGCAGTGATCTTTTTTAAGTAGGTGCTCATTAAATATGCTCACTGATCCATTCATTCTTATGCAACAAATGGGACCATGTGATAGGTAAGGACCAAATCACGAGTGGATTTATATGCTAGACTAAGGTGTTTATTTTATCCTATGGAGAAAGGAAAGCTATTAAATAACTATGAATAGAAGAAGGTTTTTGTTTATGTTTTTGTTTGTTGCCTTTGCTCTTCTTGACAGCAAAGTGAAGGATACCCAGAAGGGGTCGAGATTACAGAATTGTTTAGGCATTCATGGAAACAGTGTTATCACTATGACTTGGAAAAA
The DNA here is from genome assembly GCF_002776525.5 of Piliocolobus tephrosceles. NCBI lineage: Eukaryota > Metazoa > Chordata > Mammalia > Primates > Cercopithecidae > Piliocolobus > Piliocolobus tephrosceles. The sequence goes on along the minus strand of NC_045447.1, from coordinate 30,573,067 downwards.
CTCTTTTGGAAGCATGTTACCGGTTGAGTATCCTTTATCCAAAATGCTTAGGACCAGAAGTGTTTCAGATCTCAAATTTTTTCAGATATTTGAATATTTGCATACACATAATAAGAAATCTTGAGTATGAGACCTAAATCTAAACGTAAAATTCACTTATATGAATCTTTTATATAAACCTTACAGACATGGCCTGAAGGTAATTTCATATAATATTTTTAATAATTTTGTGCATGAAACATAGTTTTGACTGTGTTTTGACTATAGCTCATCACATGAGGTCAGATGTGGAATTTTCCCTTTGTGACACTATATCAGTGCTTAAAATATTTCAGATTTTCTAATTAGGGATGCTCAACATGTATTTGTGTTCACTGATGAAAAATAAAAATCATTAAGTTTAGCCCTGAGTCCAGAACAAATCGTAACTGGAAAGAACAATTCTGTTCATTTGTTTCCTCATGTGCTTCAATAAATGTAGGTTCATCTAGCTTTCTTTCTCCCTCTTCCTAAAATATTCCAGTCTCTAAAATTACCTAAATTTTTTTCATTAAGAACTCAAAATGTGACTATTTATGGATCTGAGTCAGAAATTTACATTCTTTTTTTAATTAATAGACTTTGCTTTTTAGAGCAGTTTTAGGTTTACAGAAAAATTGAGCAAAAAGTACACAGTTCCCATATTATCTGCATTTATCCTACAGTTCCCGCTATTATTGACATCTTGCATTTGTATGGTACATTTGTTACAATGCGTATAATATTGATACATTATTGTTAAACAAAGTACATAGTTTACATTAAGATTTATTCTTTGTGAGACTTAAATGTAAAACACAGAACTATAAAAACCATGGAAGACAACCTAGGTAATACCATTCTGGACGTAGGAGCGGGAAAAGGTTTCATGATGAAAGCACCAAAAGTAATTACAATAAAAGCAAAAGTTGACAAATGAGACCTAATTAAACTAAAGAGCTTCAGCACAGCAAAGGAAACTATCAACAGAGTGAACAGACAACTGACAGAGTAAGAGAAAAATTTTGCAAACTATGCATCTGACAAAGGTCTAATATCTAGCATCTATAACGAACTTATAGCTGTATAACTTTAAAACACATTTTTAATTTTTTTTAACTTTTATTTTAGGTTCAGGGGTTCGTGTACAGGTTTGTTACATAAGTGAACTTATGTCACAGGGGTACATGAGTTTATTATTTTGTCACTTAGGTACTAAGCCTAGTACCCAATAGTTATTTCTTCTAAGGAACTTAAATTTACAAGAAAAAAAAAAAAACAATTAAAAAGAGGGAAAAAATATGAACAGACACTTTTCAAAAGAAGACATACATGTGGCCGATAATCATGTGAAAAACAGCTCAACATCACTGATCATTAGAGAAAGGCAAAATAAAACCACAATGAAATATGATCTCGCACCAGTCAGAGTGGCTATTATTAAAAAGTAAAGAAATAACAGATGCTGACAAGGTTGTGGAGAAAAAGGAATGCTCTTATACTGTTGGTGGGAATGTAAATTAGTTCAACCATTGTGGGAGACAGTGTGTTGATTCCTCAAAGACCTAAAAACAGAAACAGCACTCAACCCAGCAATCCCGTTACTGGGTATACACCAAAAGGAATAGAAATCATTCTATTATAAAGACACATACAAGCATATGTTCATTGCAGCAATATTCACAATAGTTAAGACAGGAAATTAACCTAAATGCCCATCAAAGGTAGACTGGACAAAGAAAATGTGGCATTAGTTTGATGCAAACATAATTGTGGTTTTTGCCATTGGAAGTAATGGCAAGAACCGCAATTATGTTTGCACCAACCTAATACATATACACCATGGAATACTATGCAGCCATAAAAAAGAATGAGATTATGTCCTTTGCAGGGACATGGGTGGAGCTGGAGGCCATTATCCTTAGCAAACGAACACATGAACAGTAAACCAAATATCACATGTTCTCACTTATGAGTGGTAGCTAAATGATGATAAAACATGGGCATATAGAGGAGGACAACACACACTGGGGCCTACCAAAGGATGGAAGATTGGAGGAGGGAGATAATCAGGAAAAATAACTAATGGGTACTAGACTTAATACCTAGATGATGAAATAATCTGTACAATGAATCCCCATGACACACACTTACCTACATAACAAACCTGCACATGTACCCCTGAACTTAGAAGTTAAACTAGAAAATAAGTTAGAATAATAAATTCACAACATTCTATAGGAAAAAAAAGATTTATTCTTGTGTTGCTAAATTCTATGGGTTTCACAATGCATAATATCATGTATTCACCATTACAGTATCACACAGAACAGTTGCACTGCCCTAGAAATCTCTTGAGCTCCATTTATCTCGCCATCTCTCCCCCCAAACCCCTGGCCACCACTGATCTTTTTACTGTCTCATAGTTTTGCCTTTTCTAAAATGTCGTATAGTTGGAATCACAATCATACAGTAAGCTGCCTTTTAAAATTGGCTTCTTTCACTTGGCAATCTGCATTTAAATTTCCTCCATATATTTTCTTGGCTTGATAGCCTATTTCTTTTTATTGCTAAATATTCAATTGTCTAAAAGTATCACAGTTTGTTTTTCATTCACCTGAGAAGGACAACTTGGTTGCTTGCAAGTTTTGGCAATAATGAATAAAGCTGCTATAAAAATTCATGTACACATTTTTGTGTTGGCATAAGTTTTCAACTCATTTGGCTAAATACCTAGGAGTGTGATGTTGGATCATATGGTTAGACTATGTTTAGTTTTGTAAGAAACTGCCAAAGTATCTTCCAAAGCAGTTGTACCATTTTGCATTTCCATCAGCCATGAATGAGAGCTTCTGTTGCTCCACACCCTTACCAACATTTGAAGTTGTCAGTGTTTTGGATTTTGGCCATTCTAATAGGTGTTTGGTAGTAGCTCATTGTTGTTTTAATTTGCAATTCCCTGATGACAAAATGATGTTGAGTATCTTTTTATATATTGATTTGATGGACATATATCTTCACTGATTAGGTGACTGTTCATATATTTCCCTATTTTTCAAATAAACTTTCAACTTTGAAATCATTTTAGATTTCCAGAAAAGTTGCAGAGAAAGAGATTTCCTGTATATGCCTCCCCCAGCTTCCTCTAGCGTTAGCGTCTTACATAATCATGGTATGTTTTTCAAGACTAAGAAATTAACATTGGTACAACAATATTGACTAAACTACAACCTTTATTCAGACTTTGCCAATTTCTTCAATAATATTTTTGTTATTATTTTTTCAAGATCCAATCCAGGTTACTATTTTGCATTTGGTTATCCTTAGTTTCTTCTGATCTGAGATAGTTTCTCAGACTTCCCTTTTTTTTCGTGTTCGTATTCTTTTTGGTTCAGATCAGTTTGTATGGAGTTGAGTGAAATCAGCAAAAATGGTGGAGAAAGGGCCTCAAAAATTTTTCTATTCCATAGAAGCAATAAAAACCTGGCCAAAAAAAAAAAAAAAAAAAAAAAAGTCTGAATCAACTTTTTCAGAATTCTGAATTTAACCTAAAACTTGCGGCACTCAGGGAGCATTAATTCAAAAACCATCTGAATCTCAATAAGAACAATGAGCTTTGTGACACTTTCAATATGCTCTAGTCCCATCCCTTTCTCCAGCTCTATGATTTTCTTGAAAACCAACAGCCTGACAGACCCTGAAAAGGAAATAATAGCCTGACAGCCACTAGAAGGAAACAATAAGGTTAGAGTTGCCTTAGAACCTCATTCTCCACAAAATTGCCATTATTTATACTGTCCTGTGGTTCCCTGGAAGAATGTCTATTTGACCTAACTTGGAGTTTCCCCAGTGCAAAAAGAGTTGTAGCCAGGAGCATTTGTCAGAAAAAAAAATTACAGGCAATTGTTTAATTCTGCAGCTGCCTGCGGTGGTGGATAACAATTAGGGCAAACGATAGACTAATCAAAAAGCTCAAAAGAAAAAGCTGGGGAATGAGATTCCCACAGGGGCTTTGAAAAGTTCTGACACATTTCTGGAAATCTAGAAGGCTAAGCACTAGGCTAGTGCATGTTCAAGAAAAATCTGAGAAGGCCCTAAGCTCTCATCTCTGGTGTATCTTGTAGCTCTGCACAAGCAGGAAGGGAAGATCAAGGCTGAATTATTAACCGATTTGCTGACTGTGGTAGAGAGAGCTCTTGAGCAAAAACAGAGATATTAGGTCGAAGCATTTAAGAAAATCTCTGTCCAATCATTAGCTGACCAGTAAGCTAATGGAGCAGAGATTTCAGAGGCCACAAATGGCAAATAATATCAACTTCACAGTGTCTGGTAGCTTGGAAAAGTCATTAAACAAACAACAGAGTTAGTTTGGAAAAGTCATTAAACAAACAGCTACTATGACAAGCAGCAACAACAAAAACCTCAGGAAAGGCGGTATAATTTTATTTCCAGAGTAATCACATTATATTAAGTATCCAGTTTGAGACAAAAAGAAATATATAAGATGTGCCAAAATAACCCCACTCCCTAACACATACAAGAAAAAAGAAAGTATGGACCATAAACAGAATAAACACAAATAAAGCAAACAACAGAAACTGTCCCTAAGGAAGCCAAGAGAGTAGGCTTACAAAACAAAAACTTTAAGTCAGTTAAAATTTAAAGAGTTCAAATAAGTTAACAACTAAATGAAAATGTGAGAACAAGTTTCACCAAATACAGAATAACATTAAAGATATAGAAATTGGCCAGGTATGGTGGCTCACACCTATAATCCCAGCACTTTGGGAGGCTGAGATGGGTGGATTGCTTGAGTCCCGGAGTTCAAGACCAGCCTGGGCAACATGATGAGGCCCCATCTCTACAAAAGAAATACAAAAATTAACTGGGCATGGTGGTGCATGCCTGTACTCCCAAGCTACTGGAGGCTGAGGTGGGAGGATCACCTGAGCCTGGGAGGTGGAGGTTGCAGTGAGCTAAGATTGCACCATGGCACTCCAGTCTAAGTGACAGAGTGAGACTCCATCTCAAAAAACATAAATAAAATAAAATATAGATATATAAATTATTCTTTCATGAATCATATAGAAATTCTGGAGTATAAAAGTAAAGTAACTGAAATGAAAAATGACTTGAAGGACTCAACAGAGTTAAGCAAGAAGAAAAAAGAATCATGGAACTTGATCTAGGTCAACTGATTATCTAGTCTGAGTAACAGAGAAAAAAAGGAATTAAGAAAGTGAAAGTCTCATCAACCTGCGGGATACCAACAAGCATCACAACATATGCATAGGGGAGTCTTAGACAGAAAAGAGAGAGACAAAGGGACAGAAATCATATTTGAAAAATAATGGCCAAAACTTTTCCAAAATTTGATGAAAAATACTAATCTACATATTCAAGAAGCTCAACAAACTCCAAGTAGACAGAATTCAAGTATATTCTGAACTAGCTATATCATATCAAACTGTTGAAAGTCAGTGACTGACAGAGAATCTTGAAAGCATACAAGGGACCCTCAGTAAGACAGCTAGTATCTCTTTGGAAACTATAGAGAACAGAAGGCAGTGGGATGGCATATTCAGAGTGTTAAAAAACAAAACACAACAAACAAAAACCTGTCAACCAAGAATTCTACATTCAGCAAAACTACCCTTCAGAATGACGGAGAAATTCAAAATCCCCAGATAAACAAAAACTAAGATAAGTTATTGCTGGCATATATGCTGTACATGAAATACAGTCCCTCAGGCCAAAATGAAAAAATGTTAACCAGTTTAAATCATTTAGAGAAGTAAAGAGCACCAATAAAGGTAGCTACCTAGGTAAATATAAAAGACACTCCAAAAAATTTTTTGTATATGACACTTTTTTGCCTATCTGATTTAAAAGACAATTACATAAAGCAATAATTATAAATTTGTGTTGATGTAATTTGTGGAATAAAAGCACAAATGGGGGAGAGAAGAGAGTTATATAGGATTGAAGTTTTTATATAATATTAAAACTAAGTTGGTATTAATACAAACTAGATTGTTATGAATTATGTTCATTGTAATCCTAGAATAACCACTAAAAAACTTTAAAATCAATATGCATACATGGAAAAAGAAGGGGGAATTAAAATTGTACACTAGAAAGTATCTATTAATGCCAAAAACACAATAATGGAGAAATACAAGAATAACAACAACAAAAACTCCATTAGATATAGAAAATAGTAAATGGCAACTGTAAATGCTACCCTATCAGTGATTACATTACATGTAAATTGACTAAACATTATAATTAAAAGGCAGAGACTGGAAGAATTAATTTTTTTAATGATCCAGTTATATGCTATCCACAGGAGACACACTATAATTCAAAGACACAAATAGTTTGATACCAGAATGATAAAAAATTGTATATACAGAGTGCAAACAGTAACCAACAAGCATCTGAAGTGACTTTAATAATATCAGACAAAATAGACTTTAAGTCATATGTTGTTACTGGAGATAAATAAAAACACATTATGATGATAGAAGAGTCAACCCATCAAGAAGATATAACAATTATAAATCTATGTGCACATAATGACAGAGCTCCAAAGTACATGAAGCAAAAACTGACAGAACTAAAGAGAGAAATGAACAATTCAATAATAATAAAGTCTTCAATATCTCACTTTTAATAGTGGCTAGAACAAATGGAAGATCAACAAGAAAATGGAAGACAGGAACAACCCTATATGAAAATATATCTAACATTTAACAGACATCTACAAAATACTCCACCCAATAGCAACACAATACACATTCTTCTCAAAGGCACATAGAACATTCTCCAAGGTAGAACATATTTTATGCCATAAAAGAAGTCTCAATGGATTTTAAAGGATTAAAATTATATAAAGTATGTTCTCTGAACTCAATGGAATGATATTGAAAATCAATATTGGGAAGGAAATTCAGGAAGTTCACAAATATGGTAAAATCAAACAACATACTTCTAAATAACCAGTGAGTTAAAGAAGAAAACAAAAGATAAATCAGAAAATATTTTGAAAATATTTTGATAAAGGAAAACCAAAACACAACATATCAATGCTTATATGATGCAATAAAAGCTGTGCTTAGAGGAAATATTATAGCTATAATCACCTATGCTAAAAAAAGAAAAACATTCTCAAATCGATAACCCAACCTTCTATCCTAGGAAACTAGGAAAAGGTAAGCAAACATCCCAAAGCAGGCAAGAGGAAGAAAATAATAAATATTAGAGAAGAAATAAATGAAATAGAGAACAAAAAAATAGAGAAAATTATTGAAACAAAAGTTGGTTCCCTGAAAAGATCAACAAAATTGACAAACCTTTAGTTAGTCCAACCAGGAAAAAACAAAGATAACTCACATTACTAAATCAGAAATGAAAGAGTGGACCTTACTCTTGGCTTTAAAAAAAAAAAAAGGAAATACTATAAACAACTCTATGCCAACAACAACAATAAAAATCTAGATGACATGGACAAATTTCTCAAAAAACACAAAATACCAATACTAACTCAAGAAACAATAGATTATCTGAACCTATAACAAGAAATGGAATTATTAATCAAATAGGCTTATCAGAATTATCAAATATGCCACAATATTTTTAACTATAATTCTGTGGCCACTTGTGAAGATTTGAAAGATGCAATATAAAATGTAGTGCCCCTCTGGGTAGGGTGAATAATATTTATGTGAACAACACAAAGACATGGTTATCAAAATTGAATACCACACTATTCAAATTTGCTAAAACGTTTTGTTATTTCGTTCTCCCAAAGACAAGCAAATAAGCATTTGTAATTTTCTCCCAGGTTTCAGGACTTGAAAGAATTCCAGTTTCCTGGTCTAATGTTTAATCTTCATGAAACCAACAAGATGGTGGCTTTTGGAGTCAGGCCTGGGAGAAAATTCTAGCTCTTTTGCTTGCATTGCCTATGAGACAAGTCTCTGATAATCTATTTCTTCATTTTATGGGACTTTTGGGAATCATACTGCTTTCTTCTAGTATTGTAAAGAATAATTGGGTTAGAATAAGTACATATCCTTGCCATCCATGTAGCAGGTATTTATTGATCCCCGATTTATGTCTAGTACCCTGCCAAGTGATACAATTGTAAGCAAAACATGGCTCCTTCTTGGATATGACAGTGTTGTAAGGAAGGTACTTTCAAAAACAATTAATATCCTTTTCTTCATTTCTGTGCTTAAAAGCAGAACTTTAAGTTAAAAGCTATATCTCATTCTGGCTAACAATGAAAATGATGACTATTTTAAAGGTGGTGAGATGTAGATATGATTTTTATCCTCCTTTTTGAGCAGTTATCTTTGTGTGTCTCCTGAGTATAGAGGGTTGAAAGAATACTTTAAAAGTTGAGTACATATACAAAATTCCTGTACTTAATAAATGAAAACAAAATGTGTAGAGGGCTTACACATTTCCTAACAAATTACAGATACTAAGTCAGGTTTTCAAAATTCTTATCTGTATGAAATGTTTTGAAAATAATTCACTAACATATTCTACAGCTCAGAAATTCAACTATAGGAACAAAGAATCCTGGCATCCAAAGAGCAATGATTAAGGAGTGGTCACAGGATAGAGGATAGACACCTTCCAAATGAAACCTGTGGCAGAGTTCAATGGTGCAAAATATACGGTAAGATCTTCATGACTATCTGGGAAAACTCCACCCACAATATTCAATGTGGGTCCTTTTCTATTTCCCTAAGTGTCGGCTGGTCTGAGAAATAAAGGGAAAGAGTATGAGAGAGAAATTTTAAAGCTGGGTGTCCAGGGGAGACATCACATGTCGGCAGGTTCCGTGATGCTCCCTGAGCCGTAAAACCAGCAAGTTTTTATTAGTGATTTTCAAAAGGGGAGGGAGTGTACAAATAGGGTGTGGGTCACAGAGATCACATGTTTCACAAGGTAATAAAATATCACAAAGCAAATGGAGGCAGGGTGAGATCACAGGACCACAGGATGGGGCGAAATTAAAATTGCTAATGAAGTTTCAGGCACGCATTGTCATTGATAACATCTTATAAGGAGACAGAGTTTGAGAGCAGGCAACCAGTCTGACCAAAATTTATTAGGTGGGAATTTCCTCATCCTAATAAGCCTGAGAGCACTACAGGAGACCGGGGCTTATTTCTTCCCTTTGTCTTTGACCGTAAAAGACAGCCGCTCCCAAAGGGGCCATTTTAGAGGCCTACCCTCAGGGGCACATTCTCTTTCTGAGGGATGTTCCTTGCTGAGAAAAAGAATTCAGCGACATTTCTCCTATATGCTTTTGAAAGAAGAGAAATGTGGCTCTGTTCTGCCCAGCTCACTGGCAGTCAGAGTTTAAGGTTATCTCCCTTGTTCCCTGAACATCGTTGTTATCCTGTTCTTTTTTCAAGGTGGCAAGATTTCGTATTGTTCAAGCACACAAGCTCTACAAATAATTTGTGCAGTTAACGCAATCATCACAGGGTCCTGAGGTGACATGCATCCTCCTCAGCTTACAAAGATGACAGGATTAAGAGATTAAAGTAAAGACAGGCATAGGAAATCACAAGGGCATTGATTGGGGAAGTGATAAGTGTCCATGAAATCTTCACAATTTATGTTCAGAGACTGCAGTAAGGACAGGCATAAGAAATTACAAAAGTATTAATTTGGGGAACTAATAAATGTCCATGAAATCTTCACAATTTATGTTCTTCTGCCATGGCTTCATCTGGTCCCTCCATTCAGGGTCCCTGACTTCCTGCAACAATGACAGAGAAAATTTAAAGAACTTTCCACCACTGGGGAAAGTCATGCTTAAAGCAAATGCCAAATGACAATCTGTCTTGGTGAGCAGCTTTTACAAATTCCACCAACAAAGGCAAGGAAAATAATAAAGTCAATCGGAATGTCCCAGTTTTGATTTGACAACTTCTGGTCATAAGAAGAAGTGCTTTCCTCTGAGGATTTCCAGGTTTTTTAGCTGACATTTGTCCTAATGCTTAATTATATTAATTACATATAGCACCATCTAGTGAAATAACTTAGAATACTTGGGCTTTTAAAAGACAAAGAAATGGTTAAAAACATAAATCAATGAAAGTTGTGTTTCTTAATGATGGGATGGGCAAGAATTTGCCTGTGTTCTTACCTGAAATATAGTTTTAAATGCTTAGATTATTTAAGGATGCTTTTGATTCAGTCACTCTATATAGTGATCATCTCAAGTTTGGTTTGGCATTACGGGGAGAGAAATGTTGGAGTAAGGAAGGATGGAAAAATACTGGTTGTGGGGGTAATAATTGGGGATAAACTAAGGGCCCATGAATTCCTGAAAAGAGGAGAATGTGCAATAGTGTGCTAGAGCCAGCTAGTACCACTGGAGAGAGCCAACTGTGTGTATCTCTCTTTCTCTGACTTCTGACATCTCATTGGTAGCTTCAGGTCAGCTGGGGTGAGATTATTTACATAATGGATATTGGCAAATGCTATGAATCATGGCAACTCATCCCCAGAGAAGCAGTTGTTAAACACTTATTAGCACACTGCCGGAACATACCAGCATCTGATCCTTCCAACTGACTGCAGTCCTTATAGATAGAGGTCAGACAGAGGGACTGGTGGTGGCCAGGGACACACTAGCAGAAGATATCTGTGTCTAAATGACATGTGGTGGTTGTGCTAACTAGTGACTGTAAGCCCTTGTCAATATGTCAGAATTACCCAAACTTATGAACAACAACAACAAAAATAGTTCAAGCTAGTTCATATTTCAGCAAGCAATGAAAAATGTCTCCAACACCTTTGAGAAGAGATAAATCAGGTGCTGATTATTAGCTGCAGGAGGCTAATGTGGAGGCTGGATGCAGGAAAGGGTGTGGAGGCAGCAGAGTCAGATTGCAGACAGGGCTTGACCTTCACCAATGGGTAGCCTTGGGCAATTTAGATGCTGGGCTGCTTCTTCAACTAAAAGTCAAAATGAGACCACTGGGGCTTTCTTTCTTTAATTAATGAAATCTTTTCATCAAATCACCTCTTACATGTAATATCAATACTCTCTAGTAAAGATTAGTGTCATTTAAAAGACCAGCCCCCTTGTGAGATCCCCAAAGTCCTCTGAAAACCTCAGAATCCCTCGTAAAAGTTATTGAGTTAAACTATTTCCAAGAGTGCAATTTCCCTTCCAACACTGATATTCTAAGCAAAGAATTGGCTATCAGCTTCACTACCTTATTTCCCCATTTACCCAGAGGTGTGAGCTTCCTCTTTCTCTACCCAGTGTAAGGAATCTGGAGGGAGTGGAGACAAAAAGCTGTTTATCTCCATAAATGCCCCCACAGACTCTACTCCAACTGGGTTTTCAACCTACTAATTTCTGAGCATAGATAGGTGTTCAAGTTATAAAGACTTGATGCTGATGGAAATCATATCTGGACAAGACCTCTCCATCCCATTCCAAAACTCCACTTGTTTTGAAAGTCTGGATGCGTAAGTAGATTACCTATCCTAATTTAAAGTATCCAGATCCTACATGAACCTGGTTTGAAAACTATAATATTTATCAAGAGATAATGGTCAAGAAGGGTTATATTTTCTTATGTTTTAAAAAATTATTTATACTCAAGAACAGAAAAGATACCTGATCATTTCAGAGCTAAAATCCTCTCTATGGAGAGTCTGTAATTTTTTTTTTTTTCACTTGAAAGTAATTACGATTCTAAGTGACCCAAGATTGTGCAGATAAAGGTAATATTTCCCTAATCCATAACAATTACTAGGGGGGCACAAGTGGAATTGCATATCAGAGAATGCACACTGGTGGGCCAGGAGCCCATTCTAATTTCCACAGAGTTAGCAAGAAATTCAGATTAGGGCCGGGCGTGGTGGCTCAAGCCTGTAATCCCAGCACTTTGGGAGGCCGAGACGGGCAGATCACGAGATCAGGAGATCGAGACCGTCCTGGCCAACACGGTGAAACCCCGTCTCTACAAAAAAAATACAAAAAACTAGCCGGGCGAGGTGGTGGGCGCCTGTAGTCCCAGCTACTCGGGAGGCTGAGGCAGGAGAATGGCGTAAACCCAGGAGGCGGAGCTTGCAGTGAGCTGAGATCCCGCCACTGCACTTCAGCCTAGGCGACAGCGTGAGACTCCATCTCAAAAAAAAAAAAAAAAAAAAAAAGAAATTCAGATTAGTTGCCAACATTTAAAAACTGAGAAATATCCAATGAAAATTCAAATTTGTGGCTTTGCGTGGGGAAAACAAACAGAACGTAACAAAACTGGGCCAAATTCCTGCCTGGCAACCATCAGCTGTGCTGACAGCTGCCATCCTTTAGACGGGGCACAGGCCTGCTGTGGGCCATAGTCCCAATGCTGTACATCTCCCAATTCCCACCCTCAACCCCCGCCAACACCACCCATTGGGTTACTTCCCTGTCCCTGCCTGAGTTTGCACTCCTTGACTTAGGGCCATACCAGACTGAGCTACAAGTGACAGTGGGCCTGTCTGAGAAAAGTAAGGAAACATTTTTAGACATAATACCCTTAGAAGCAGTATTTGCTGGGGCCTGAGCCCCCGCCTGGGCCCTGGGCCCTAAGAGATAAAGATGCTCCTTGCAGGCAAGAAGACACTCAACTTATGTGCACACTGAAAACCTGATCTGCCTTGAAGACAAAATGGGAAGTTTGTGGTTGAGCACATTTATTTCTGAACTTAATGACATGGAGAACCACAAGCCTACCCACAGCATCAATTTTTCATAAAAAAGGAGAAAGGCGATTGAGTCAAATGTTCCAAGAGTGGCTGGTGCAGGGAATGGTATATTTATAACTTGTATACACTGACAGGAATGCCTTGTTCAGTGGAGAAAAGTAATAAGAGCTACTATTATTGAACACTTGCCTTGCATTCTTTCTGTTCTCGCACTTACTCAGAAGGGTTTTATATTTACAGATAAAGAAATCAAAGCTCCGAGATGCTAGTTAATTTGAGCAAGTCACACAGCTTATTACGTGGCAGAACCAGCATCCAGTGCACTGGCTGACTGCAAATCCATGCCTTGTCTGCTATGTCATGCTGGCAATTCACATTTAAAATGGCTCTTTGGGCTCTTCAATGCAACTGCTTGAAGATTATTTCCATTGAGCCCTTTTACAAGTTTATGAGACAGAGGAATCATGATCCACATTTCACAGATTAAAAGTTGAAGCACAAAATTTTAAGTCTTCATAATTAGTAACTAAGAACTAGTAGACGCTGGTTTTCTAACTTCTAATCAAGAATTCTTTCCACTTCACAAGATGAAACACCTACTTTGGACTGAATGCTTGTGTCTTACTCTTCAGATACTTAATGTTAGAGAGTTGTTATGTTTTTATATTATATAGATGATTTGCATATCTTTTAATGAAGGATTTTTTAATTATTTGAAAAGAGGGCTAGAAAATTTTTTAAAAATGAAACTTTTAGATTATTCTACTCATTCAAATAGCCATGCCTCTTTTAAGGTAGCCAGTAAAACTTGTCTATAACTAAGGTCTACTTATAATTTCAGAGATAAATTTAGTCTTTTGTGGCAAAGCAGTTGACAAGGAAAATAGGTCTGGGTAAAATACTTTTTTGTTTTTCAAAATAGTACAACCTAGTTTAGAAGCAAAAGAAGTTACCAAAGTGAAGCCACAAACTGGAATTTTTTTAAAGGTGGTATGGGTGGTGGGGAGAATCAGTGGTTTCAACAGATTGATTTTTAGTGTTGGAGAATATACTTTTCTATGGTTTTACTGGTCAGACATTCCCACAAATAGGAATGTAAAAAAGGCAACCATGAACACTAACGAAATGAAATAAATTGTTATAGTACTCTGGAGAAACACAGTTTCTCTATAGGCAGTCATGCCAGGAGAATGTCTTTTAACTTTCCTTAGAGTGTTTCCATTAAATACATAGATTATCCCCAAGTTGGAAGGAGCCATCTGTTCTACCCGCAGATTCACATGCCACTTTCTTCTTTCATGACAACCCTCAGACAACCGATGCCTGAAAGTTCAAATCCAATTTATTCTATAAAAAGGAACAATTTTTATTCCCCTCATTTGATATGAAGGCAGTGCTTTGAAATCTCTTCCAGAGGGGAGGCAGAGGCTAGGGGTGGGCTGCTCCAGGCTTTGCAGGATGTGAGTAACAATCTCATGCAGGGGATCAACACTAAGGAAAACCCACAGGGGCCCTGGAAGCAGAAAGACTAGAAGATGGCAATATTAGGGTGGGGACAGGAAACAGCAATCTGATCATGAACCCTGTGCTAGGAAGATGGCAGAGAACAGGATGGAACTCCATTTTGGAAGATTCTTACAAGTATGATCACTGAAAGAAGAAATTGGTAGAACTGGGGCATGGCTTCAAGGTGAGTTCTGGAATCTAGAGCTACAATTTCTTAAACATTGTCTATCCTTCCTCTACTTGTCCCAGAGGTTGAAACAAGGTTGAAACTGCAAGGGGAACTCAAGAAGCTCCCCGACTATAATCCAGGAATGATTGCAGGGATAGGAAACCAGGCACATCATTGTACTGCAACAGAATCATGAAGCACTGAAAGGCACCGTCTCCCTGAGTTGGCCTGACAAGAACATGGGCTCTGAGCTCAGCTGCAGAGAGCTGAACAGAGTTCACTGGGGTTGTAGACATACCCCAAGAGCATGGATACAGTCCCATTGTTACACAAGATGTCTCTCACTGCACACATGCTAGAGGCTAGGAATGGTTCCAAGCCCTTCTCCTGTACTAATTCACCCCATCTCCGCCCTATGAATATGAAGTACTACTATTATTCCCATTTTTCAGATGAGAAAACTGAGGCACAGAGAATGAGTAACTTGCCTTATAGCTACTCACTAGATTACACAGCTAAAAAGTGACAAAGCCAGGGTGGGAATCCATTTTGGTAGACGGAATAATGGGCTCCCAAAGATACCTATGACTGAATTCCCAGAATCTATGAATTTGTTACCTTTTATGGCAAGAATAACTTTGCTGATGTGACTAAATTGTGAATCTTGGGATGGGAAGAGTATCCTGGATTATTTAGGTGGATCCAATGTAATCACAAGGGTCCTTATAAGAGAAATGAGAAAGTCAGAGTCAGTAATATGAGATGTGATGTCAGAAGCAAGAAGTTGAATAATGTAAGCAAGGGTTCATGAGTCAAGGAATGAGTGCAGATGGTCTCTAGAAGCTGAAAAGGTAAGACAGACTGATTCTGCCATGAAGCCACTAGAAGGAATGCAGCCCTGACAACATCACAATTTGAAACTTCTCACCTCCAGAACTGTGAGAGAATAAATATGTGTTGTGTTATTTTAAGTCACTAAGTTTATGATCATTTGTTACAGCAGCTAATAGTTATAGGAAACTAATAGATGCAAGCAGCCTAATCCGAGAGCCTTTATTCCTAATTATTCAATTATATTATCTTTCCAGTGTTAAATGTTAATATTTCTAGAAAATACCCCATAAGAGGAGTTTCATGTTGGTTTCAAGGTCTCTCTTGTTTAGCCCCATAGTGGCTGGTGTATGTAGGAATTTATTACTGTATTAGATTGCTTGTGATGTACACAGATCTGATATTCATCTCATACATGCTTGTGAGACAGTAGCCATTGTTAAAATGTTGAACCTTTTCTTCAGTTGATAAATTGTCCCATAGATCCTTTCTGCTATCCTGGACACCTTGGTCCCTTCTTTGGGACCCCCCAGAACTTTCCATAGTCAATCCTCTGATGGTTAAAGCTGTACAGGGGAAGGGTCCTCCCCAACTCAGCCCCAACTTCAAAGCCTGGGTTCATGCTAATGGTCAGTGGCCACGCCAAAGCAGATATTTAATATTTTGAACAAAACCCTAGGAGACATACATGCTGACTAATAATTCAGGATGCCCTAGAATGTTTACTTATGACTAGACTTTAATAATATTTTTATTATCAATGAAAGAAAATAAGTCTTTTTAGCAAAACAACTTTCTATAGAGCACAACAGTTAAACTCTCAGAAGCCCAGATCTTGGCCTCTAAACTCCACACTTGAATCATGATGTCCTCGACTGAAAAGCAGCCACTCCCAACAAGTCATATCAGTGAATACCTCAAAGGTTTGACTTCATTATGTGTCTCTTTTTCAAGTGAAACTATGTGGGCATCACACCCCTTATTTTGTCCTCTTAACTAGGACAAGAGAACTTTAAAATCAGATAAGTACACTGTGTATAAAGTATTATGAAATGTCATTAACAACTTTTTCCTCTGACATCTCTGGCTTCATTGTAAAGGAATTTCACGTCCACTCATGCCTCATATTCTTAGTCTCCACTGAATAATATAACTGGGTGAATCAGTCTTTTCCTCAGAATATGCATGCTCGGCTATAGCCTGAAACTGTTCAACTGATGATAATCCTAAGCTGTGGAAAGAATCCTTTCAGGAAAAACGATTAAGGGAATATGTCAATATCCCTTACTCTCCTAAAGATGTATCATAGAAGGTTATAGTGTGCTGGTAAATAGGATGGAGTACCAGCCTTTGGAGTTATACCAACTTCAGACCATCCCTTGCTTCCCTATTACCAATAATGTGACCTTCACAAGTTAGCTGACCTCTAAAATCTGTTACTAGAAAATGAAGTAATCATTTTCTTATACATTGGTCAAGAGAACTAAATGAAATAATGTATTAACATGCCTACCATAACACAAGTGACCTACAGCCTATCAATCCTTGTTAGTTCACTCCTCAGTGTGTTCATGTGAGACACAAGCGAGAGGCCTAGGTGCTAGCCCAGTACTTTCCAAATTGCTAAATGATGTTTTTAAATGATAAAGCATAAAATCCATCTCTCCTTGATAACTAAGCATGCTTTGCTTCATAGTTCCAAGCAAAAGGAGCAAAACCCATGCATAGGAGAAAGGACTTGTAAAAATGTTTTTTGAACCCAAACTAAGCACAAGCATATTTGGCTAGTAAGAAGAGGAGAACTATGCAATAGAGAAGTCTAGGCAGGGATAAAGTCAAGAATAATTAAAATCTCCCAAAAGCTGTATCCAGTGGTCATCCTGAAGGTGGAGACCGCCATCCATCTTTGCCTACTTATCAACCTTCTGCTTCTCCATCAATGGTTTTTTCTATTTTCCATAAGTTCTAGAAAAGGACTTCAGAGGCCCAAGGTTGCCACTTTTGCCACTTTCAAGTAAGACTTTTAGAAAGGTGATCATAGCTCTGGGATTCTGTTTCTTCCTTTCTTTCTCCAAACACACTACAGGGATGATAAGATGAAAGAACAGCCGCTTTGCAAAAAGATGGGGAACTGGAACCAACCATGACCCCCAAAATAGACATCAAGATACAGAGAGTGTATTTTTCTACCCAATAGCCCAAGGGAGAAACTCTTCAATTAATAACACTTTTGATACAAAGCCAGACTGCCAAAGATGACTGCCTAAAAATACACAAAAATCTAGGAAAAACAAGCTCTCCATCCTGGAGGGAATGTCAATGGAAAATAGTTGCTAGGCTTTTCCAGTTACCAGTAATAAAAGAAAAATAGGCTCCCCATTATGAATCCAGTGCTGGAGGGCTCGTCAGCTGGTTCTGAGCCAGCTTTGGTATTTTCTGAGTGCGTTACAAATTACAGGAACAAAATGTGGACTTTTCACTCTAACCATGTTTTCTAAGGCCAGACAATTTATTATTAGGTTTACTTCCTAATGGTCTATAGTTGGAAAAGATGTCTCCATGTATGGATAGTATTTTTAAGCTTTTAAAGCACACACATTCTTATTTTGAACAGCAATTATACAATGTGCAGAGCTTTTAAATGAAAGAATTAAGAGAAATTCAAACAGAATAGGATATGAATCCCTTCATTATTAAGCATTACAGTATGCATAAATATTTGTTGAACTATGTGATTTTTTAAAAATAAGGACTGAGTAGGAAGTATTAATCTCAAAATACAACCTACATACATATTCTGCATTTAACTTCCTCATAGAGACGTCTTCAAGGGATCTCTATGCCTCCAGTTATTATTAGGGTAACTACAACAAACATCTGTTAAGAAGGCTTCTGCCCATTTAGTTAGTTGTGTATTGCTTTTCTCTGCTAGCAGATTATGAAGTCCCTTGAAAGTAGGGTCTCATCTTACTCATCTTTGTCCTAATCCTTAATAAAGTGTCCAACTTATAGGAGATTTTTAAAAATGTTTGATGAAGGAATTCCTCTTATGTGAGCTGCAGGTGAAGGCATTTTCCACTATGTTTCTCATGGAGTTATATAAATACACATAGAGTTAATTCCCCTTAGAGTTTAACGTTATGAGGGAAAACAGTCGTCTGGGGTATTCTCTTTTTTCGTGTAATAACAGCAATATAGCACACTGTGTTCCCCTTTTCTACTGGGATCTCAGGATGCTCAAGGACAAGTTTTAAGCTCAATTGCAGTCTTTCTCCTTGCCTAGAATTTCTATATGAAACCTTCCCTCCTTACTTTCTCTTTTTTGTGGCTCTTTTTTTATCCTTGTTTTATGTTAATGTTATAAAGCTGCCTCAGATCCTTGAGAGAAGAAAATAGGAACTGAATAGAAAATAATGAATAAAGAACTAAGATAAGAAGTTAGCAAAAATTTCTTCCCAACGACTTCTTATATATGCTGTAGAAATAGCCTCAAAATGCTATTATGTTATATCCATGAATATTTCATAAGTTTCAATAGAAATAAGCAGAGGAAACACGGGGTGATATCAAGGAAAAGACTATTGGACTGCAAAACCAGCAGTACAGGTTAAAGTTCAGTCCCTGCCCTTCACTAACTGTGTGACCTTGAACAAGACACCTACATTTGTGAACTTCCATCTCCTCATCTCATAAATGGACTTCATTTATTCTTTCACCAGACATTTATTGAGTCCTTACTGTACAACAGGGATAGGGTAGGTGCTACAGATGTCAAGTAAATAAAACAAGAGCCATGCAATCAAGTTAGTGCACGGTCTAGTAAGAGAGACAGAAAAGCGAACAGATTACAGCAAAACGTGATCACAGCCACACATAAGGTATTGGAGCAACACAGAAGGGAGATGTCTACATCAGTCTGGAGACTTCCAGAGGATTTGAAAGGAGGCAGCGGTTGTGTTGATTTTTAAAGCTGATTGGGAATTAACTAGATGAAAAATGGGGCAGGGGAGGGGAAAGAGGGCATTCCAGGACTCAAGAAGAGCACGTGTGAAATCACAGAGACACAGAACACCATGACAAGTTGGGGTAACCAAAAATTGTTGGAAGATAATAAAATACATGTTCTGCCTACCTCCCAGCATGATTTTAAGGATCAGTTGAGGGGATGTATACATTGAAAGTGCTTTGTAAACTATAAAGCAACATACATGCATTCAAATGTTAAAGATTATTATAAGACACTTGTTTTTTTTTTTTTCTCCCTGCAAATTAGAAACATTTGCTGAAGTAAACACTGTTGATGCATTAGCTGTCAGGATAGTGTATTATATTTGGAAAACATTTGCCAATGCCTGTTCAGTTTTTGAATTTCCAGTCACATGTGTTTTTTGTTTGAGAAAATGCATCAAATAATAATGGATTTATTGTTAATTGTGCAACGTTGGAGCTTCAAGGTTTAAGTAATCTCCATTTCATGTTGACTTTATTCCATGATGACTGTAAAAGTTTGCAGTCATTTATTAATGAAAAGTGGTAAGTGAGCACTATTGCCACCTTGTATTGATCAAACTTTTACCAGAGGAAATTCAGGATTCTTCATGTGCACAACTGTGCCAAGTAAAACAAATTCCCTCTGAAAAAAAGGAGGGAAAGATGTGTGGTTATCTCCACTTAAAACAGCTTTCCAAAGAGCTTCAATGGAGCTCAGATTCAAATACAAACTTCCCTATTTAATACTTCAAAAATGAAATACTTCCTTCTCAGGAGCATTCTCCCATGGTTAGAAAAACCAACAAAAAGCATTTGGGATAGAAAAATTGGGATGGATAACTCATGTTCAAAATTCTTGACATTCATACACTATCCGTCATTGGAAGGTTTGAATCACTATGTTTAAAAAGTGTTTTCACTTTTTCCCTCCTGCCTGTAGGAGGAAGATATGAGACAGAGAAGGATAATAGGATTTTTTTTTTTTTCATGTTGCGAACAATTTGCCTGGGCTCTAACTTTTCATATTAAACTCTCAGAAAATAACTGTTGTATCCCGCCCCGACTCCTCCTTGCAAGAGAGAAACGCTTCTAGTCTTAGAAGATCTGTATTTGTCATGACATTTTATTTTGAGTCATGATTAAGACATTTACTAGCAATACTGGTCATCAAGATCTCACACAGTACATGGATGAACTAAGCAATATGTACATTTATGTCCTTTTGTGTAAAGGAAAACTTATCAAAGCTGGACAGGACCTGAAAGGTTATTCTGTGTGACACTACATTTTATGGATGAAAAACTTTAAGAGAAACGTCAGCTCATTTGTTTAAAGCCAGGCAGCGAATACATGGCACAATTGGGATTAGGAGCCTCCAGGGCGGTTCTCCCACACCTACCTCGCGGTGGATAGAGGCTGACATCCAGGGAAAAGGCTTGGGAATTGCAGTTGCATGGGTTGAGTGGCCTCAGGCAAGCAGCCCACCTGCTGCCACTCAATCTCACCACTTGCCGGGGCTGTCAAGTCCCTTCTCCCAAAGACTAGTGTCCAGAGGACTGGTCCACAATGCCCCTGAAGCAGGTGGCCCCTGCTAGGTGAATTGAGCGGTGTTGCAGCTTTGGCAGGGTTCTCAGGCAAGCAACAACCCCTGCTGTGCCTTGACAAGAGCAGTGGCTGAACCTCCGGACAAAATGACTTGCTTTAGAGACAAGCTGGGAAAATATGATTTGTTGTAGAATTCCTGTTAGTCCAGTCAGCTCCCATCCTCTTGTGAAACCGGATTTGTAGGCACATGCACTGGCCAATGAGTCAGCCCTTAAAAAGTCATTCATAATTTATGTATAAACAAGAATAGCTTTTGTTTCAGCAAATTTGGGAGGTTTTCGTAGCCTGCTTTCTTCCAGTACCATTTTTGAACAACTGTTCCTGTCTCAAGGCGGTTCCTATAGGCCTATAAATACTTTGATGTTCAGACATCTGGAACTTATATTTGGTGTTGACTAATGAGCATTATTATTTTATTATGTATTTATATATGATCTGAAAGAAATCTGAGGTTATATGCCACATAACTCTGTATACACATTGAACAATGACAAATTCTTTTTACTCATTACACTTATGATTTATTACTTGGGCAGAAGAGGTTCTGAGTCATGCAATTGACATATAATTGTGTTTTGGAAGATAGTAATGGGATAGAGAGAATGTAAAATTGCCCTTCACATATATTGTTAAAATAATTTGTAAGTGGACAAAATGGACTGCAGAGATATTACTTCTCTCATTTTAAAAATATCAAAGGAGAGCCAATATGGCAACAAACCCCTGCTCTCCTTTTGAATGAGTAAAGAAGAGCCTTGGTCTTAGAAATACATGTGGGTATGTTTGAAAGGGTAATAAACAATGCATAATGGATCTGACATCAAAGAATGCCTCTTGGAGAACCAGACCTAGTTCAAAGTCAAATGTTCAGTACTCAGTTTGCCTTAGTACCAATAAGCCACAGGTAAACACTGTAAGATCAAAGGGAAAAGTGGGTGTATGGAGGGGCGTGTGATGACATTACTTTCTCAGCAAAGCATTTCCCTCCAGGGACACTGGAGACGGTACCTTGTAACAGCCTCTGTTGTATATTCAGGAATTTATTTTAAAGGAGTGTCAGAGATATTTTAGTCTTTAAGAACTGCAGCTCAAAGACCATTGAACAAGAGACACGCTGAAGGTGGCATGCACTGAGGGAAGAGGATACTGGGAAGGAAAGGGATAAATGGCCCCATTATGGGCCATACCAATCCTGTCTGCCTTCTTCTCCCTCCCACAAGCAACATCAGTGTAAACTGGTTTGGCCCATCAGCAGGCCATCTGGCCCTTCATGGAAGAATGAGTCCTCTGTGCACGCAGGCAGAGCAGTTGCCAACAAAGGCCCATTGCAATGTTTGAAAGCCCGAACTTGCTACTGAATCAAAGCATTTCCAGAGGCTGAAGCTGTGAACAGGATAGGCCATCAATAGTGAGAGGAGCTCTGTGCAGCTCTCCTAGAGAATCTTTAAAATTGACATATCTGTTTGCTGACAGTCCCCAGTTTCAGTGCCATAGTGTGGGCAGTATTCATTTAAAGTCATTCCCTGGAGTTCTGTTAAATCATACTGAACTGCATTTCAGGGTCTTCATCTAGGAACCAGCTGACTCCACAGCAGAAGAAAGGTAGAAAGGATCCAATTGATCCCACAACAGAAAAGGAAAAAGTCTTGAAAACAAAACAAAACAAAAAAATCAAAACATGCTTTAAAGAATGTCATAAAATGAAGCAATATTTTCAGTCTCTTCCCATATACACACCTTTTTGTTTATTTCATTGTCTATGATAAAGAGATTAAACTCTTACTCAGAAGCCCACACTTAAGAAGAAACGTTAGCCTTAATTTAAATGAATGCAAAAGCCTGAGATGAAGGGATAAGACTTTTAGACTATGTTTAGGTTGCATGAAAATTATCTGTCCTATATATTTTACATGTGTCACAATATTTTCCTTTGACTGTCTTCCAGTGAATATATTTCTTGTCCAAAGGATTATGTGAGGGTTAGTCAACTAGAAGTAAACAAGAACTAGATACACTGAAAGTAAACAGAGCAACAGATTCATGAGAAGCATGAACCAACCTCATTATAAATGATGGAAAATGGATGATGTCAGATGGTGCCACTGATTGCCTTGTACCTCCCCAAAATGTTCTCTTCCAGAAGAGTTATTCATATCCCAGTGGCTAGGCCAGTACCAGCTAAGCAAATCAGTACAGCAAGACATCTTCCCTATCACCCTTTCCACTTTACTACAGTATGCCAGGTCTTGGGATTAAGCCATATGCTTCCAATCTGGATAAATTTGATAAATTTGGGGCTCTAATGAAATTGTAACTAAATTCCAATTCCCTCATTCCAGGGCACCTGCCTAGCTCCATAGTTTAACACTCCTGTTTCCATTATTCTACATTAGCCCAGCCCTTAACATTATGCTTTTACTTCCCATCATCCATCACTTGACCTGGTTGAGTTACAGTTGTCCAACCCTAGATCTCCCTCCTTCTGGTGAAACACTGGGACCCTGTATGACTTTGCTCAGGCCATTTTCATGGGACTGTATCCCAGTTCATTTTCCCCAAACTTTGCAGAGTTCCTATTTTGCTGCTTCCCAGTGTCAGCCCTAAATAGTGGTCACTGCTTGGATTCCCAGATGCTGGATGACCTTGGGGTGAACTTTCAGTACCAAATGCTTCCAGAAATTGCCCTGGAATACTGGACCCAGAGGTGCTCTTGCCGGACTGCTCCTGGCCTCTCTAAAGTCAGTCATGCACCTGGGTCTACCTTCAGCACTGGAGAGTGTGTCTTTGCCCAGCACTGGCTCCTTTCCCCTCTGCATATGTGGTGTTGCCAGCCTTGACCCATGATGCATTAGGTAAGAGCTATGACAGTGAATTATCATTGACAAAGAAAACAAGGCTCCCTTAGAATTATTTTCATTGCCTTCATTTCATTGTCAATAATAATGATGATCAACATGCCAGTCAATCATAAACCCTATAAAAGATGAGTCTTCACTTTAAATGAGGAAAGGAAGGCATTACACACATTTTGAGAACCTATTTTACACAAAAGAATGAGAGAGAAAAAATGTGGAACAGGCTGTCTGACACAGGGTGGTGGTAAGGTGCATTCATTTATTCATTCAAGAGACATTGGCTGGGCGTGGTGGCTCACGCCTGAAATCCCAGCACTTTGGGAGGCCAAGACGGGTGGATCACAAGGTCAGGAGATCGAGACCCTCCTGGCTAACACAGTGAAACCCCATCTCTACTAAAAATATAAAAACTTAGCCGGGTGTGGTGGTGGGTGCCTGCAGTCCCAGCTACTCATGAGGCTGAGGCAGGAGAATGGCATGAACCAGGGAGGCAGAGCTTGCAGTGAGCTGAGATCACGCCACTGCACTCCAGCCTGGGTGACAGAGCGAGACTCTGTCTCAAAAAAAAAAAAAAAAAAAAGATACTTACTGAGTATTTTCTATGTGCCAGTTCTAAGTACTGGGGATACAGAAATAAACAAAACCATTTAAAACCCCTGCTCTCACAGAACTCACATTCAGAAAACCACTAGCTCTGTGACCCTGTCATTCTACCTTTCTGAACTGTTTTCCTTATTTGCAAAGTAAGAGCTTTGATCTAAAAAGAAAGAAGTCTCTTTAAACTCAAACACTCTGTGCTTCTCTAAAAATGTTAGTTAAATATGCACAGACCATGTATCATGCCAACATACAAAACACCTGCCTGAATGGATGTCAAGGAAAGATGGTGATAAAATTCAATTTGATGTAGTAATATTCACTGAGCACCTACTAGGTACCAGTAAGATAAATACGAAGATGGATGAATTACACACTCACCATCCTTTAGCACCTCAATGCTCAGTGAGACAGGCAGGCATATAAAATTAATTATGTTTAAAAAATTGGTTCTGATAAATTCTACTTCTCCATTATTGGCAACTTATACAGTATACAAAAATCAAAGAATATTTAAAAAAAAACAGAAATACAATCAACTGGAGATTGTCATACTTAATAACTTGGTGAACTTCTTTCAGATGCCTCTGTGCATGTACCCATAAATTCCATGTATATTCTTTTCTTTCAACTGGAAAATACAATGTTTAAAATACTGTTTTTTCCCTCAAGTACATGTCATGGACCTCTTCCCTTGGCAATACATGAATTTACATCATCATTTAATTGCTGTAAAATATCCCATTATTTGCCTATACCATAATGTATTTAGCCAGCTCCCTATTAATGGACATTGTATTCTAATTTTTCTATATTAACAAGAATGCTTCAACAGATATTCTAATGCTCACTTTTAAAAAATTATTTCTGCCAATACTGCTTTCAAATATCCATAAGTAGAATATGTCTATCAGTGTATATTTACATTTTATATCTTGAATTGTTGTTTTCTGCCAAGTCAGTTCCAGTAATCATATAGGAAATTGTCTCATTTACCCACACTCATTATCTTTGGTATGTTTTGTTTTGTTTCTAAACCTGTTTAATTTTTGCCAATCTGATGGGTGAAATACATACTGAGTTTTGATTTCATTAACTTTTCTTTCACTCTCAGTGAAGTTGAAATCTTCATATATATTCATTGGCTATTAGTATTTCTTTATTTGTAAATTGGCTACTTATGTCCTTTGTCATTACTCTTTTATCTATATAAACTTTTAAAAACTCATTTGTTAATAGTTATATGTGTATTAGAAATATTACTCCTTGTGCTATCACAGGTGCTACAAATATTTTCCAGTGGAGGTTTTACCTTTTAAGATTGTTTTTAGGCCAAGTACCATGGCTAACACCTCTATTCCCACACTTTGGGAGTGGGAGGCCAAAGCATGAGGATCACATGAGCCCAGGAGTTTGAGGCCAGCCTGGGCAACATAGCAAGACCTGGCCTCTATAAGAAAAAGAAAAAGAAAAGAGGAAGAGGAAGAAGAGGAGGAAGGAGAAGGAGAAGAAGGAAAAGGAGAAGAAGAAGAAGAAGAAGAGGAATAAGAAGAAATTGTTTTTAGCTACACAAAAGACTCTCCTTAATTATTGAAAATTTCAAACATACATTAAAAAAGGAGAGAATAATGTAAGTAAACCCCTACCCCCCGTGCCCATCACCCACCTTCAACAGTTATTAACTCAGGGACAATCTTGTTTCAGTTTCAAACCTCCTTTCTTCCAACTTTGTGTTCTTTTGAAGCAAATCTCAGACATCCTATTATTACATCTACAAATACTTCAGTAGGTATTTCTAAAAGATAAAGCCTTCAGAGGTTTCTGTTTTCTAACGTCATCAAATTTTTAAAATCTATTTTATTTTGGATTTTGGTTTTCGGGACATACGCAAGGTCAAATTATTTTACAAATATATGTATAACTTTTCAGGTATTATTATTGTCTTGTTTTTAATATTTAAATATTTAATCTTTTTCAGAATTACTTTGGAACAAGAAGCAAGATGGGGGCTTATCTTGCTTATCTCTATCTCCCAATGCCATTTATTAAATATTTTCCCCAACTAAGGTAAAACATTTCCCCCAATTTTCATTATATAAAAAACTTCCCACATGCTTAAGATGGCTTCTACACTGACTTACTAGTTTATCAGTTGATTTCTCCATCAGTAAATACCATATTGTTTTAATTTATGTTACTTTACAAAATTTTAGTAACTGGTATGATATTTTTCCTCATTAGACCTTTTTCCTAATTTTTAAGCTATTGTATCCTTATTCATCCAAATTAATTTTTTAAATAATTTTGTTCCATTCTCTAAAATCCTGTTGTGCTTTTAAATGGTAATTCATTTGTATTATAGATTAATTTAGGGACAATCATTATTTTCTAAAATTGAATTTTTCTAATCAAAACTAAGTGATCTCTTCATTTATTCAAGTCTTTGTCAATCAGTAGTGTTCCCCAGGATTCATATAGGTCCTATCATTTTCTTTGTAAGTTAGTTAGTTTATGCTTTTTTACTGCTATCATGAATCAAATCTTTTAGAATATTTTCTAATTGATGATTATTTATATATAAGAAGTAGGTTGAAGATAGATAGATAATCAGTCTCTGTACCAACTATAACTCCTTTTTTTTTTTTTTTTTTTGAGACGGAGTCTCGCTCTGTCACCCAGGCTGGAGTGCAGTGACCGGATCTCAGCTCACCGTAAGCTCCGCCTCCCGGTTTTACGCCATTCTCCTGCCTCAGCCTCCTGAGTAGCTGGGACTACAGGCGCCCACCACCACGCCCGGCTAGTTTTTTGTATTTTTTTAGTAGAGACGGGGTTTCACCTTGTTAGCCAGGATGGTCTCGATCTCCTGACCTCGTGATCTGCCCATCTCGGCCTCCCAAAGTGCTGGGATTACAGGCTTGAGCCACCGCGCCCGGCCTATAACTCCTTTTTTAACTTTTTCAATCTCTTTCTTTTCTTTCTTTCTTTTTTTAAATTGAGGTCTCACTCTATTGCCCAGGCTGAGTACAGTGGTGTAATCACAGCTCACTGCAGCCTACACCTCCTGAGCTCAAGCTTCAGCCTCCCAAGTGGCTGGGATTATAGGCACTTGCCACTATGCCTGGCTGTTTTTTGTTTTTTTGTTTTTGTTGTTGTTTGTTTTTTAATTTTATTTGTAGAGACAGGCTGTCATTGTGTTGCCCAGGATGGTCTCAAACACCTGGACTCAAGCAAAGCTCCTCCCAAAGCACTGGGATTACAGGCATGAACCACCATGCCCAGGTCTCAATGTCTTTCTAATTGTGATATTCTTGACCTGAGGGTTCAAGAGTATTGAGTTTAGAGTACTGTCAAGTGAACAACCAAAAAAAATGGACCAGGGATGAGGTTATTATAATTATCTGGACACAGACCATCAGTCAAAAGGTCTAGCTCTACTACCTGGACAGGCAGAGAGCCAGACAATAGTAGGTCAATGAGTGCATAAAACAGCATTATTATTTATGAAGAAGAAAAGAGAATTCAAGAAGCTTGTCATAGTTAATTCCTTGCTTGAGAAATGCTAACAGTGGAAGGCAGCATTGAAAACATCGAAGTAGCCCTGCACCTGAGAAAGAGTGAAGGGAAAATAGCCACAGTTCTCCTTACCATGGCTCATGAATAAATTAGCCATGGTGGACCATCACTCAATTCCCTTAGGGAAGCAGGACTTCATTATAACCTGCTGTGTTGATGTGACACAGCCAATTCCAGAGCTGGAATAGACGTTGGAACATCTCATTCAAACTCCTCCTCTTTACAGGAGGGAAATGAGGTTTAGAGAAAACAAGAGACTTGTCCATAGTCACACAGCTAGTTAGCAGTGGACTCAAGCTTTTCTGGATCTAGACTAGTCGGGGTCTCCAGGCATCAAGTGCAGAGTTCTGTTCTTTGTACCACGCTGCTTCAAGAAACTTAGATCTGAGATTTCAGGGGATTTAAAAAATTTCTAGCTTAATATTCAGTCTAGTGGGCTAAAATGTTTCTGCTGTATTGCAGTACATAGAGCCTTGGGTTTAAAAATACTTTACTGTCTATATTACTTATGAATATAAGTGAAAGAACCTGAAAGGAAGTTGGTTTTCAGACAAAATGCAATTTCAGAGATTGGCACATGACTTCTCTTAGTAGAGATGTGAACTAGTATAGGAGTCTGGGTATAATGCAATCAGGCAGCTGAAACAGATGACAATGCAATAGTTGTAGAAGACTTTGATACCCCCATTTCAATAACAGATAGATCATCCAGACAAAAAATCAATAAGGAAATAACAGGCTTGAACAACGCTATAGACCAAATGGACCTAAGAAACACATGCAGACCATTTCCCCAACAATAGCAGAATATACTTTCTTCTCAAGCACACAAGGAACATTCTCCAGACAGATCACATGCTAAGTCACAAAACAAGTCTCAATAAATTTTAAAGGATTAAAATCATCCCAAATATATTTCCAACCAAAGTAGAATGAAACTAGATATTAATAATTAAGGAAAATGGGAAAATTCACCAATATGTGAAAGAACACAATTATGAACAACCATTGACTCAAAGAAGAAATAAAAAGGGAAATGAGAAAATATTTTGAGACAAATGAAAACACAACATTGAAAAACTTATGGGATGCAGCAAATGCAGTACTAAGAGGGAGGTATACAGTGATAAACACCTGGGTTTTGTTTTTGTTTTTGTTTTAAAAAAGGAAGATTTCAAATAAGCTACCTAACGTGTACCTGAAAGCACTAGTAAGAGAACAAACTAAAGTTAGCCAAAAGAAAGAAATGATAAAAATTAGGGCAGAAATATTGAGTAGAAAATAGAAAAATAGTAGGAAAAAATCTACAAAACAGAGTAGTTTTCTTTAAAGATAAAACAGTGACAATCTTTAGCTAGATTAATTTTAAAAAAAAAAAGAAAAGACTCAAGTACAATTAGAAATGTAAAAGAAGACACTACAATTGATTCCACACAAATAAAAAGACTATAAGGGATTATTATGAGCAATTATATGCCAATAAATTAGATGGCCTAAATGAAATGGATAAATTCATAGAAATATACAACCCACCAAGAATGAATCGAGATTATTAATAGCTTGAACAGTACAAAAACAATCAAGAAGATAGAATCAGTAATTGAAAACCACCCAGCGAAGTAAAGTCTAGAATGATATGGCTTCACATTGAATTCTATCAAACATTTAAAGTAGAATTAACATCAATCCTTTTACAACTCCTCTGAAAAACAGAAAAAGAGAACACAGTTCTGAACTTACATTAAGAGGCCAGCATCACTCTGATATGAAAGCCAAAGACACCACATGAAAAGAAAACTATAGTCCTAGATGCAAAAGTCCTCAGGAAAATACTAGTAAACTGAATTTAATAGCACATTGAAAGTATAAAACATCATAATCAATTAATGGGATGCAAGGATGGGTCAATATACAAATCAATAAATGTGATACATCACATTATTGAAAATGAATAAAAGAATAAAGAATAAAAATCATGATTATCTCATAAATGCAGAAAAAGCATTTGACAAAATTCAACATCTTTTCATGATAAAAACTCTTCACAAATTAGGTAAAGAAGGAATGTACTTCAATACAATAAATATGACAAACACACAGCTAACATCATATTCAATGATGAAGAACTGAAAACTTTTCCTCTAAGATTAGGAACAAGGAAAGTGTGCCTACTCTCACCACTTCTATTTAACATATTATTGGAAGCCCTAGCCAAAGCATTTAGACAAGAAAAAGAAATAAAAGGCATCCAAATAAGAAAGGAAGTAATAAAATTATCTCTGAAGATGGCACAATGACCCTAAAGACGTCATTAAAGAAACTGTTAGAACTAATTAATTAATTCAGTAAAGTTGCAGGATACAAAATCAATATACAAAAATCAGTAGTGTTTCTTTATGCTAATGATAAACTATCCAAAAAAATTAAAACAAAAAAATCTCATTTATGATAGCATCAAAAAGAATAACTAGGAATAAATTTAACCAAGGAGGTGAAATCTCTATACACTGGAAGCTATAAAATATTGATGAAAGAGATTTGAGAAGACAGAAAAAAATGAATAGAAAGATGTCTCACATTCATAGATTAGAATAATCAATATTGTCAAAATATCCATACTACCCAAGGTGATCAACAGATGCAATCCCTGTAAAAATGCCAACAATATTTCTTACAAAAATGGAAATAACAATCCTAACATTTCATGTAGAACTATGAACCTTTGAATAGCCAAAGCAATCTTGAGCAGGAATAATAAAGCAGCAGACTGCTGATTTCAAAATATGAAGCTACAGTAGTCAAAATGGTGTAGTATTGGCATAAAAACAGAATAGAGAGCCCAGAAATAAACCCACACATTTATAGTAAACTGATCGTGGTCAAGGGGGGCAAGAATACACAATGGCAAAAGGAGAGTTTTTTTCAATAAATGGCTTTGGGAAAATAATATCTATATGCCAAAGAATGCAATTGAACCCTTATCTTACACGTATCCAAAAATTAACTCCAAATGGATTAAAGGCTTAAATGTAAGACCCAAACCTCTAAAATTCTTAGAAGAAAACAAAGAGGAAAACTTCCTGACATTGGCATTGGCAATGATTGCTTGGATATGGCTGGTGACAAAAGCAAAAATACACAAATGTGATAATATCAAACTGTAAGTCTTTTGCACAGCAAAGGAGACAACAGAAAGGGCGTAAATATTTGCAAATTATATGTCTGCAAAATGCATAAGAACTCTTACCACTCGATAGCAAAGAAACAAATGATCTGATTTAAAAATGAACAAAGGATTCTGAATAGACATTTCTCCAAAGAATACATATAAATGGCTAACAGCTATATAAGGTGCTCAACATCACTCATCATCAGAGAAATGCAAATCAAAACCAAAATAAGTGTTAAGACATTACTTAACACTTGTTAGGATAGCTATGATCAAAAAGACAAAGTTAACAAGTGTTTGCCAGGATATGGAGAGAAGGGGATTCTTGTACACTGTTGGTGGGAATATAAATTGGTATAGCCACTATGGGTACAGTATGGATGTTCTTCAAATAATTAAAATTAGATCTACCATATGATCCAACAATCTCCTTTCTGGGTGTACACTCAAAAGAATTTGAAATCAGTACCTTGAAGAGCTGTCTTCACTCCCACTTTAATTGCAGCAGTAATACAATGACAAAGAAATGGAAACAACCTAAATGTCCACCAAGAGATGAATGGATAAAGAAAATGTGTGTGTATGTTATATATTTTATATATATAATGTTATATATATATTATATATAATATATTACATACACACACACAAGAATATTATTTAGCCTTGAAAATGAAGATCCTACCATTTACTACAACATGGATGAATTTGGAAGACATTATGCTAGTTGAAGAAAGCTAGACGCAGAAGAACAAATACTACATGATCCCACTCATATCAAGAATCTAAAATAGTCAAACTCAGATGCAGAGAGTAGAATGGTGGTTTTCAGGGGCTGGAGGTAGGGGAAACTGGAGAGATGTTGGTCAAAATACACAGAGTTTCAGCTATGCAAAACAACTAAATCCTAGAGAACTACTATGCAGCAGAGTGCATATAGTTAACAATATTGTATTATATGCTTAAAATTATGTCTTATGTTAAATTCTTCTCACACACAAAAAACTAAAAAGAGGCCAGAGAGATAAAACTTTAGAGATGATGGTTATATTAATGTTTATGGTGATGATTTTGCAGGTGTGTATGTACTTATCTTTAAACCCATCAAGGTGAATACATTAAATATGTACAGATTTGTGTACATCAGTCATACCTCAATTAAAAGAAAAAGGTCTCAGCTGCACAGAAGTGAGTCTGATCAAGATTCTAATTCTCATCTTATCAGTTGTGGTCCCTCATACACCCATGGTGATGACCCCAGAATCCCATAGATAGATGGTGACCATTTCACAAGCACTCCATCTAGGTCACAGAAGAACAAGAGGCTCAAGATGCTTTGAGCCTAAGGACTTAGTGACTGTTCTTCAAATATCCTAGGGACACAGATAGTTTAAGAGGGTTCCTTATTTAGGGCTCTCAAAACCTCTTACCACATGTGAGCTATGCTGGATGTCTGAGATGGAATAAAAGGAGTGGATGTGGGACTATGGGACACAGCCAAATTCCTAAGAAGAGAGCCAGAGCTGTGGCTGAGACCAATGCTTGCCCATGGAATTCAAAGGCCAGTGATTGAGTAATGCTTTCTTGGCTTATTCAAAAAGATGGTGAAAGCTTGTTGCCAAAGTACCACCGTCAGCACCAACATCTTTACTGTGATGCATTATTCACTTACTCCAGCTAGACCCTATTCAAAGCACACACTTTATACACAGAAACCCATGAGGTGTGCATCGTTTCCTTCATTTCAGAGGAGGAGACTGAGCCCCTGAGAGTCTGGGTGAATTGCCCAACATCACACAGCTATTAAGGGAAGCCCAGTACTCTCTCTGGGATGAAAACCGTGAATTGATATACACACACACAGCCTCCACCAGCAGCCATAAAGTTTGCAGCCGAGACAAAGTAAGTTATTTAACTGATTTTATAGCAATTCTGTCTTGCTTCTATTATACTAACAACTGGGCACTGTCCTCTTTGTGTAGCTATAAGGGTTGTTGTATGGTAAAGCAATTAATAATCTGCCTTTTGATATTTTCTCTTTAGGAAGCAAAAATTGTTTTCTCTCTCTCTTTTTCAGTTCCACCTGTAAAGGAAATGTACTAAAAATTAGTTCTACTAGGTAACTCTATGATTCCTAGACTGTAAAAAAAATTTATTTGGAACTTGCAAAATCTAGCATAAGGTTTTACTACAGAACTAAGGTGGTATCATTGGATCTAATCTGGCTACCATTTATTTCTCTTCAGAGAAGCAGACTCATTTCTTGTTTTTGGTGAAATATGCCTTAAATTCTGAATGTGCTGTGCTGTGTTGCATTCATCGTGACATAGCTACAGGGAATGAAAATGAAAACAACCAATTTTCTTAATTAAAGAGTTCTAGTAAGACAAGCGTTGCTCTATTCACCACTTTTCATTTGTCTTGGCAAATAGTAACAACAACAATAATAATAGTTTGAATTTAGACAGTTCCTTTCTTCCAAGAAGTTCAAAGCTCTGATGTATCATGAGAACAGACAGACAGGTAGTAGTAAACTTGGAAAGGAGAAATAAATGTTATGTGTGCCATATTAAAATACAAAAACAAAACCACAATTTATTTGATGAATATTTTTTCTTCGGATGGATGCAGTGTGATGTAAGAAAGAAAAAGAAAAACACACAGAACTTAAATGCAGATGTGTGTGAACCTCAGCCCTGCCACAAACTAGCTGGCGTCCACCCTTAAACAACTTTCAGCCTTGCTAAATCTCAGGATTCTCACCTATAATAGAGAAATAGTGAACATTTGTCTCATGTGATTATCATTATGATAAAGTAAGTTATGTAAGGCACTTAATAGGCCACCAAGTCTCATAGCACAAATGTTAAATTATTGTTTTCTTATGATGCAAGTAGAAAAACTTTCAAGCAAGCTAACTTGCATAGATGCATGTCATCCCATCATTCTCCACATAATTGGTCTACGACTCAGTCTCATCATCTGTAGAATGGGACACTACTGTGAGGATTAATTGCTTGAAAATGACAATAACTCCAGGAATAGAAAAGTACCATGAAAGTACCCTTAGCTTTAAGCATTAGACAGATAAATAAATGATTGTTTGGCTGACTACATGAACAAAGGAAGAGTGGCTTCACCAACACTGCCAACAAACACTGAATAGCACAGCCAGCCTTTTGAACGTGGTCTATTCAGTACCTCAGACAAAGTCTGGATGTAGGTTTAATGGTTTTGGGTTGGTGGCGGAGGTTGATTGGGTTTTTTGGTTTGGTTTGGTTTTGATTTTGTTTTGTGGATTTGATTTTTTTCCCTAAAATTGAACTAACAATTATTTGACTAACTGACCAAATGAGCTAGCTGTTTTGGCATCAAAAAGACATAACCTAAAAACAGAAAAGGAAAGAAAGAAATAGAACAAGAAATAATGGGGTTAAGATGAAAATATAACAATGGACATTAAAATCAGACAGCAAAAAAGAAACAATAAAGGAAATAAAGCACATAGATGTTGCCCCTGAAATAAGTATGTGCTCCTAGAAAGCTGAAAAAAAGATACTTTTTAAAGTATTTAATCACTTTTATAGTTTTTGCTTAATTGTTTTTCTTTCTTTGGGGAGGGGAAGCAATAATAAAATGGAAAATAAATTTTAAATAATCACCCAGATGTTGATATAAAATGTATTATTTATTTTATATTTAAACATTTCTAAATGACTTTAGGATATATTACATATAATCTTTCCAAGTCCTTGATGAAAAGAGTAACTGCTTTGTGATTTATCTTTGTGTAAGTACAGTCTTCCACATAGCAGTTTTGTTTAGAATAAAATTCAGGCTGGTAGCAAATCTCTCCTGGGCTTCCCTCTGGCTCCTAGCATATTTCTCTGTGCAATGTCACAGAAAGAGCTAGGCTGGAATAAGCGGCTCTCTCTTTCAAAGGAGCACTTATAAAAGTATACGTAAAACATGGACTATCATGACTATCATCAGCCTTCCTACAAAAGATGCAAAACTTCCTTATAGAAAAAGCTAGCACACATTCAGAGCTTTCTATTAGTCAGATACAATGCAAAGTCTTGAATATAATTTTTATTTTTATATAACCTTACAACAACCTCTGTGACTAGGTATTCATATTCTCACTTGACAGTGGAGGAAATTGAAACTAAAAGAGAAGTTCAGTAAGCAGCCTGTAATCAGGGAGCGCACAAATGTTGGAATTGGGATATAAACCCAAGTATTCCAAGTTCCAAAGCCATTTTGGATGTGGCCACTGCTTTAGAAGCAAAGAGCATGGTCATGCCACTGTCATCTGCAGGCACGCCACCAGGGCCAAAGTCCAACAATCGCAGATGTCAGTTTTCACGGAATTGGACTTGATCCTAGGAGAGAGCTTAGTGAGTTCCGAAGAATGGCGGATTGGCATGTACTTCAGACTAGTCATCTACTTTGTAATCTCTCTCCCAGCCTCATTTTAATGTCACTCCCTTCTCTATTTCTGCCTCTAGTTTTTATACTGAGAGGCTAAACCAAAATATACTGTATTGTCTTGCAGGGAGACAGTGTGGGAAGGCAGTAAGAACGTGCACTCACTCTGTGGAAAGTAATAAAAATAACAATAGTAACCAGGTGTGAGGCACTGTGCCGGGGCGTCATTGATGCATTCTCTTTTACTCTTCAGCTATTCTACGGTGTAGTTATCATCTCCTCACATAACAGATTAGGAACTTGAGATCGGAGGAACTTCCGGAGTTTGGCTCCAGGCTCCTTCACTCACTCCCCGAATGACCTTGAGTAGTTTGGTCAAGCTACTCAACCTCCTAAAGCTTCAGTTTATCATCTATACCAAACTCATGGAACTATTGCATATATAGAGAGTAATCTTGACACACAAAGGCTGTTTGTCTTACTCCGTTCAATATATCTTTTCGACATCTAACAGAGTGCCTTAAAGTAGTAGTGAGGTAGGAGTCCAGCAGGACATTTTTCCTGGTCCAGACAGGATGAAGTGGAAAAAACAGCCAGAACCAGCAGGTGGCGCTGAAAGCGATTGCTAGTTGCCCTCATTGCTCATTAGCATAATATATTCCCACCAGTGCCATGACAGTTTACAAATGCCATGGCAATGACCCGAAGGTTACCTCCTGTTTCCAGGACAATGACTTGAAAGTTACCACTCCTCTTCTAGAAAGTTTTGCATAAACGACTCCTTGATTCGCATGTAATTAAAAATGAATATAAATCCAGCTAGCCAATAGCACGAGTGCTAACTCTGGGCACAAGGCCTTGAGTTAGCCATTATCCACAAAGAGCAACTCTAATTCAATAAGAGATTGCTGTCTAACACCACTGGCTTGCCCTTCGGTTCCTTCCTGGGCTAGCCAAGAACCCTCCACAGCTAAGCCCCAGTGTTGGAGCTCACTTGCTTGCCTGCATCAGCAAAATTTGGTTATGATTTAATTTGGTGTTGATGTAGAGATTAGTTGATAGAAAGATGGAATGGTGTTGAAAGGATGATATGAAAGGAGCATTTGTGGATTTAATTCTCAGGAAGCAGGAGAGCCTGTCAGGCCTGTTGAAGAAGGAGCCCTGTGAACTGTGGCGCTCATCTTCTCTGCCTTCAGCCTGCTTTTCTGAGATCTGAATTTAACTGCAGGTTGTTGGAGATAGGAGAGAGGATGGTGGAAGAGCTCCTCCCCCACTGACTTCCCTCAATTGGCTAAAGTGTAAAACTCCTCCATGGTATGGCCCCATTATGCTTTCTCCACGTCGTGTAGTAACATGACCTGCAAAACCTGATGTGTTGTCCATTCCAGACCAATAGCTTTCTATGCCTCAAACCCGCCTTGATCTTTCTAAAGCTCTGTTGATTTCACTCCCTCACTTAGAATGCCCTTCCGCTGTTTCTTCTTGTCAAACTTCCAGATCCTCCTAGAAGAACTCAAATGGCATTTCTTTTCAGGACCTTCTTGGATTTTAGCACAGTTAACTAGATCAACCCAGCACAGTCTACATGGTATCACACTAGATATAAATGTATGCCTCATACAACACACTCAAGGAAGTAACTTCGCCTTATTCCTCTCTGTATCCACAGCAGATGCCCCAGAGTCTGGCCCAGGATACTTCTTGTACAGCTGGAAAAAAAATAAAATGGGGTGTGATCAGAGCTCCCTTATCCTTGACCTCTGCAGTAGACCATAAATCAAGTGTATGTTCCCCAGCAGACTGCCTTTATCCTCGTCTCCCTGTCAATCTCTGCTTTAAGTATTAACAAACTCAACACGGCTGCGGTTTGCCTTCCATGGCAATGGAAACTAGATTGGGTCAGAACTGTTTTAGTTGTGAAAATAGGAAGACTACTGGTGAGTCATCCTCCTTAGTCACCTTGGGGCCAAGTTTAGGACAAACCAAGAGGGAACTCAGACCTTAACCACAACTGAAATGGAAAATGTCCACTGGCTCTCACCGCCACCATCCTTTACCATGACTCTTGGACTGGGTTCCATAGGAAGTGCTGTAGAGCTGTCTTCCATGGGCACCGAGGTGGGGCATGGGTGGGATGTGCCACAGGGACGAAAAGGCAAGCAGTGACGGTGCAACACAA
Source organism: Piliocolobus tephrosceles (assembly GCF_002776525.5). NCBI lineage: Eukaryota > Metazoa > Chordata > Mammalia > Primates > Cercopithecidae > Piliocolobus > Piliocolobus tephrosceles. The sequence continues at coordinate 30,535,406 of NC_045447.1, read as the reverse complement.
GGCTCTGGAGTCACAGCCCTATTGTCAGCTGTCTTTTCCTGGTGTTTCTGTGGCCTGTCTCTAAAGGGTCCAAATGCTTAGAAGGCAGAGTTGTAACCACCAACATTATTGTATACACATATCTGTCCCCTTTCTCCCTGCAACAAGAGCAGAGACACTCTAAAATTAAGACAAAGGAATTGGTACACTCTCATAAGTCAACATGTATTTATTGAGGGCCTATTATGAGCTAGGAGTTAGGCATAGAGGATGCCATGGTAAGCACATATATCCACAACCCCTATCATCACGGCAAATAACATTGGCATGAGTAGCGCGAGCCCTGGAACCAAATTGCCCGTCTGATCTGATTATCAACTCTGCCATCTGTAAGCCACATCACCTTGAATAAATGGATTAACCTCTCTATGCTTCAGTTTCCTCATCTGTAAAATGGGAAGGATAATAATAAATTTCTACCTTTTGGAGTTATTATAAAAGTTAAATAACAATGTAAAGCTCCTGAAAAATAGTAAACTCTCAGTAAATTTTAGTCACTTGCATTTTAGTGAAGGACGCAAACATTAACCAAAATGACATTGAAAGAAACCAACATGATTATAAGTGAGCTATGAGTGGTATGATAGTAAAGGTGAACACTAGGCATGCCTACATTAGACTGGTAATCAAAGAAGGCTTCCCTGGGGAAGTATATTGAAAAGGTGGGGTAGGAGTTGTTTAAGGCAGAAGCAGCTCTGTAGTGAAGAATAGAGAGCACATTCCAGAAACTGGAAAAGCAGTGGAGTATCTCCCACAGGGTTTATAAGGAGCCTGCTCCAACATGACATGAACAGATGAGCTCACATTGGATGGAAAGAGCACCCACACAGCACACTCAGAGGGAGTCCGCAAAGGATGCAGGTCTCCATGCTCCTCTACAACACAGGGCCCAATTTTCCACCCTGGACTCTGAGTGGTTTGGAATTATCACTGGAACCTTTGCACAAAAACTGTCCAATGCTCTTTTAGTGTATTAGAGTATCTGTATGTGTTTCACAGAGTAAGAGAAAGGCAGGCACCTGAGTAAGGAGGAAATAGTCTGATCTCACTTTCCCTGCCCATAATTGGCCACTCCTTGCCTATCACTTTCCCTATGGGCCCCTGGGGGAGAGAGTCACTCACAGACTACTCTACTCCAGTGTGTTATAGGACTTGAGGAGGCCATTTTCCCCTCTGAGAACTGAGTTTTGAGGCCTGGCCCAGTAACTCATACCCATAATCCCAGCACCTTGGGAGGCTAAGGCAGGAGGATTGCTTGAGGCCAGGAGTTCAAGACCAGTCTGGGCAATATAGTGTGGCCCTGTATTTACTAAAAATAAATTTTAAAAAACAGCCAGACATGATGGCACATGCCTATAGTACCACATACTCCTGAGGGTGAGGCGGGAGGATGGCTTGAACCCAGAAATGGTGACTGTAGTGAGCTGTGATTGCACCACTGCACCCCAGCCTGGCTGACAGAGAAAGACCCTGTCTCAAAAAAGGAAACAAAAATAATAAAAATAAAAGAATTAAATCAGGTAAAGTCAAAGACTTTGTATAAAGCCCCAGTTCCACTCACTATTCGTGACATGGCCCACTGTCCCATTTTCCTGCCTTTTCTGTTTTATATTCACAGATCACCAGATGTGGAAACACCTTCATTTTACTTAGTGGATATGAGGTGAATAATGTGCCAAGATTGGAAGAGGGAGAGGAGGAGAGACAGTTTGGGCTCCTAATCAGGATGGATCAGCTGAGGCCCTGTGCAAAATTAAAATGCAAGACCCCTTTCTTAAAAAGTCAAGAATTTCAAGATGGCAAAAACACAGCACTCAGTCAAACTCAGGGCCCTCTGAGCACAGGCTCAGTGCAACGGCAGGGCCACACACCCATGCAGCCTCCTGGCTCTGGATCTAATGCCCTTTCCTCTGTTACCTGCCAACTTCTCCTTTCTCCTTGTTCCCATTCCCAGACTCCATAAATTCTAAGTAACAAAAAAAAAAAAAAAAAAGCTATATTTAAGCTTGAAAGACTGATTGGATTTATGAGAGAAAACTATACAATCTCTGGGAAAAAATGAAAAAGAATTGAAGAACATTATCTCTTTTATTTTAATTTTTTTTTCTTTTTACCCTCTTCAGAGTTCTCTTTACTTCCAAGAAACTGCTATGTGAGCAGAAAAAAAGGCCAGTACACAAAATTCAGTAGGTTGGAGATTTGGGAGTAAATCACAAATTGAATTTTCTAAATAAAAGTCAGCATGCCCCTATGTGAACAAGAGAATACCCCGGGCTGCAGTGAACAGCTGTGGACAGTTCCTATTTCTGGATTCCTGAGTGGGTTACTAATAAAGACCATCCACATTCAACACGACAAAGTGAGATGGGGTCAATACAAAGCCCTGCCCATTGGGTGGGTCACAGCCCTGATGGACCCAGCTGGGCTGGAAAAGGCCAGGTTGAGAGGGGCCGGTTGACATGATGCTTGTCATGGGGCAAAGGTCTCACAGGCCTGGCAAATAAAGTTAAAGGTACCACAGCTGGCTATATCAACAAAGGTATAAAGGCCAGGGCATGGAAGGTGAAATTCTGTTCTATGTGAGCATTAAGAATGCGGAGCTGTGGGTAGGATGTTCTGTGCTTTACGTCCTTCACCATAAGTGGGAAAGGATAAGAACATGGAGAAGTGTTGCAGGTCAGGATGGAGGAAGATCTCAAAATGGCACCATCCATGGAAGAAGCTCTTCATCTGAAGAAGAGCAATCTCAAGGCAGTCCTGGGTGGCTTTGAAAGGCTGTCAGAAGGAAGCTGGATTCAGCATATTCAGTGTAGCTTGGGAAATCAAGAGATGTGGGTGGGTGAGTGGGATACATAGGAAGACAGGATGGGGACCTGTTTCTGGAAGTGGACACAATGGGCACCTGTCCACGTGGTATCAAATGCAGAGTTCTGCTGGACAGGAACCCTGGGTCCTCTTCCAAGTCTATGAACTCCTGGGAATCAAACACAAGAAAAGAGAGGGGATGTCTTGAGTCTTGAGGTGAACTAGTTCACAATCAAAAGCAACATATTTTAAAGATTTTATAGTATCAAGGATGATAAGGGGGAGGGGAGCACAACATCAAGAAAGGGTTAACTGGAAGAACACAGGTTGGACACTTCACAGATTGAGAGGAGAGGTGCCCAGACACTGCTGCAGGCACACGATAGGTACTTGCTAGGATCAGGGCCAGGACAGATTGTTGGCTTAACACCGAGTCATCCTCAGGTTACCTAAGGCCGGCCTGGAATGAGGGAGTGGTGGCTGTTCTCCAAAGACATTTGTGTTGACCAGTCTTGAGCACAGATACGCATCAGCAGCATCTTTTGGCTGTGATAAGAGAGAAATTTTTAAGAAGCTGTCTGTGTGTGTGCATGATTTTTGTTTTGGTTTGGTTTTTTGCAGAACCTGGGTCCTGTTGCCTTTTACAATCACATAGTGCCTTTGTCAAGCCAGTCTGATTCCTTGTTTGTTTTCTTTGGATTACTCCACCCCGCTGTGGGAAAATTAACTCTTTGGCATGCCCACACGTATGCATCCATGTAGACATCCACCCCCAGCAATGCATCCTCAGGAGCCCCACCAAGGCTACCAGGTTAAAGGAAGAACTTAAAGTCCAATTAAAGTCTAATGAGCTCTGCTAATTGAGATTATTCTTGCAAATTGGTTAAAATTCTAATGAGTTGGCCTTAAATGGAACCTCCGGTGGATGTTTACTCTGGCTCTGCCCCAGCAAATTTGTAAGACAAATGCAATATCCCTGCCCTCACCAGCCTCAGTGAGAACGGGGGATAACATTACTGAATGTCAGATAGTCATAAGCATTAATCATCATCTTAGACTGCTAAAATGCTGTCAGCTACTGATACAAAAACTGATATTGAACACAATGGGTGTTTTCTAGGAAAGATGCATCTGCCATCTGCTAGGCACTGAGCTAGGGGCTTTTGAAACGCGGAGCACACTCAGATAGACACTTGCCTGATTTGATCAGAATTCCCAAAGCAATCCTGTGTTGGGGAAAAGGGAGTCAAGAAAGAGGGATACCAGTGGGGAGGGAGGAAGAGTTAGCCAACTGTTCTTTCTGTTCCAGATATCAACATCCTTACAGCAAGATTTGGAGTTCATTCACTTTAGATTGCTAGCTACAATAATACAGAGGATTTACAGATAGAGATTATAAAATGAGTTACATAAATTAAATATGTGCATGTACGTTTAATCTAGCAGTAGTCTCCAGTGAAAGAAACAAAAGAACCTCATTGAATCATGGCCTTCGGAGTCCCAGACAAGGAATGAGTTAAGTACTCACTGCTCTATCCCCTAAGTCTACAGGAGACACAAGACATCAAGCATCACATGATGTTTCTTTTGAAGGCTCTCTCACGCAGATTGAGAGGAGAAAAAAAGCACCAGGGAATGAAGACAACTTTCTCCACAGGAATACATCACTCTCCTGGGGGTTCAGCCTCCAGCTCTGACATAGCTTAGAAGCGGGTATTTACTAATGCTGGCAGAACCAGACCTGCAGTCTCTCAGTAGGTCTGGCAGAGGTGGCCCCATACCTTGCTTTGGGATGTGAACCAATTGTACTTTTCTCCTCCTTTGGGATTTTTGCTGAAATTCCAAGGAAAGTGGGAGAAGCATGTTTAATATCCTGTCACATAGAATTATGACCCTCTTAGTCAGAAATCCTAAGTGCAATCAACTGAATCCCTCCATCTAATTTAAGCAGAAAAGAGATTTGTTGAAGAAGTACACAGAAACTCTGAAGAGTGCTGAGAATTCAGTCTGGAGTCTACACAGCCAGAAGCAACACCCAAACCACTACCAAACTAGATCTCAGACTCTTTCCAGAGAAGATGGAGTAGAACTTGTAGTGTAAAATATCTCAGATATATAAGAAGAGTATATTAAAAGTTTATGAGCAGTCACAAAAAGGGCAATTTTCTTTCCATTCAGTTTAACTAATAAGACACTTAGTTTCCGAGACGGAGCCAGAATTTACCTATTTCGGCCTCTAAAACTATCATATTTCCACACCACCCTGCTGTGGGAAAATTAACTCTGGCATGTCTACACGTATACATGCCACCTATAGAAAACAAAGTGGCTCTCAACAAAGTCACGTCTTTGACACATTCATTGTCCTTCTAGATTCTAGAAACCTAATAATCTGTTTTTTTTTTTTTTAAAAGCCCCAAACTTTATTCTTGAAGTAGAGTTTCTAAAATGAACCCTATTTTATCTTTGCTAAAATAGTTTTAACAGCAGTCTCCCCTTGAAATGAACCTTCTTTTCAGTTATTCCTTTTCTTATGATTATTTCATTGAAAACTAATTTAAGATCATTAAAGCAGGTATCTAGATGCATTTTTACTGAACTTCATATTCATCAAAAACAAAGCTCTGCTACATGGATACAGTAATTTCTCCTATACACAGATAATTACTACAGCGATTAAATTGAAGTAAATGCAGTGAAAGAGAAGCATGGTTTAAATGCCATGGGAGTGTAGGCCTGAGAGACCATCTGACTGAAGAAAGAATAGAAGGTTTCAAACAACAGGTATTATCCATGCTAAGCTTAAAAGACACATACGATTTCAACAGGAGAAAGGGATTAAGGGAATTCCAAGTAGAGGGAGAAATGTGAACCAGATAAGAAGGCAAACGGTGGATAAAGATGCACAATAGAGAAAAGGACTGGAAATATCAATTGAAGGTCTTGAATACCGAGCTAACTAGTTTGACCTCATTCAGTAGACACTGGAGAGTCCTGATTTTTCATCACAGGAATGAGCTGTCAGATCTGGGCTTTTAAAAATTAGTTTAATCGCAAGAGTCCTGTGGGCTAGATAAGATCTGGGCTTTAAAAGACTAATTCAATTACAAATGTCCTATGGGCTAATAAGCAGACCAGATCTGAAACAAATCTGACCAGATTACCAGAATCAATTTTCTTTAAAATATCGACATCCTACGGAAAAATTGCCAAAATTAGAACAGGATTTTCTCAGTAGAAAAAATGTTTTCAACAACCTTTGGAAAGGTAAAATCATGGATAAATTACCATGTATTTGTCATATGAAGTAGACCAGGCATTTTAACTTGGTGTAAATTTCTAAGCCATGAAATTATTGAACATTGCTATGAAAGTCTTTTAGAAACTACTTTATCAAACCGCTTCATATGGTATCTGGAAAAAGCAGGATCCAGAAGGAAGCCTTTTGGGCTTGTGCAGTAGAGTAAAACTTAGTGTGTATTAAATACAGGGCCTACTAATGAAAGAACAATGTTTAGTATCCTTCTGTGCTCATCTGTCCAAAGATAGGGACAAATACTCTTTTCATACAGGGCCATATAGTACAGTGGAGGTCTGTGTTCAAATCCCAGATTCTCCACTTAATTCTTACGTGAGCAAGTTACCAACTATCTGTTGCTGTTTCCTTTTCTCTAAAAAAAGGCTGGCAGGGGATAATGAGTATCTATTTTATAGGGCTGTTGTGGAGATTAAGTGAACTAATTTATATAAAGTTCTTAGAACAGTGCCTGGCCCAGAGTAAGTGCTCCATCAGTGTTCATCATTCCTATTTCTAGAAAGAATATCCGAACCAGAGCTCTTCCAGAATAGAAGCAGTAACTTCAACCAGCAGGAAATGTTCTGTTCATGGACAAGTCCAAGCCCCAAAGCCTTGCCAGGATGGTGGCCAAGCATCCTGTGGTCGAGGTTAGGCGGTCTACCTGCCCTACACAATGTCTCAGTCTTACAATAAAATGATGAGTTTTACAGTTTTATGGAACAAAGTAAGAATCCAGTAACAATTCAGTGTTCCATTTAAACCACATCATGAAAGGTAAATCATTTATCTCATTTTATAGATAGGAATCTGAGACATGCACACATTGAGGGTCTTTTGACTACAATTCCGGGGTCTTTCTCCTGCTGTCCCCTGTGTGGCCATGGAACAGTCACAAGTGAACATAATATACAAGATGTAGGACACGGGCCAGACAAGAGAATCAACATGTCTCTAACTGCAGACAAAATCATAGGAATTACAGGGGCTCCTAGATTAGAGAGGCTTCAACCAGGGCTTTGGAATTATGGCAGCAAAAGAATCCCTTTTGTGAAATTGCATCTTAAAAACACTATGTAGAAATCAAATCTGGATGCAATGCTAGCATTCAGAACAAAACCTAGTTATTGGATCCTTAATATAAGTTAAATATTCAATTATGAAATTTTATGCACGCTGAGGAATTGCTGACTATCTCTTTAATAATTGATATATTTCCATACATGATCAGAAACTAAATCAGCTCTCCACATTCCAGGACATAAAAGTTTCCAATTTGTTTGCATTTCAAAAAATTGCTCACACACACATTTGAATTATGACTCGTGAAAAGAGAAATAACAATACAGTCAGTCACACATTGCTTAACAACAGGAATATGATCTGAGAAATGTGTCATTAAGTGATTTCATGGTTGTGCACACATCATAAAGTGCACTTACACAAATATAGATGGTATAGCCTACTACACACCTAGGCTATATGGCATAGTCTATTATTCCTAGGCTACAAAACCTGTACAGCATGTCGCTGCTTACCCCAGAACCACCATAAACGTGTGATTAATTATGATGGCTATCATGTCACTCGATGATAGGAATTTTTCAGCTCCATCATAATCTTGTGAGACCACTGTCATATACGCAGTCTACAGTCGACCAAACATCATTATGTGGCACATGACTGTACTTTTTATTTGTACATTTCTTTCTAGTTGCTAGTGTACTTTATTATCCATCATAGCAACTAAACTTTTAACAATGCTGTGTGGTAGGTACTGCTATCCTTGATTTTATGGTCAAGACGTCAAAACATTGACTGGTGCAGAGTCACCCAGATAATTAGGCCAAAGCCATAGAAACAAAATCTGATGACTCCAAGTCTAATGCTTTTCTTGCCACAACAGAGCCATCATGCACAGTGAACATGAAGGATCTCCACCAAGCTTGATGTCTGGGAACTATTCAACCCTCGGTGGAAGTTTGTTGGGTTCCCATGTTTATCTGAGTTCTTTTACCATGTTCCTGTAGGACTCACTCATCTCACCAGACTCTGCTGCCCTAACCCAAGGGGACTAGGCAGGTTTTCCCAATGCCAGATGGCTGGGCTGGGAGAAGTATCACAAACGACATGAGTGAGCCACTACATCCCAGGGGAAATGCTACTTGGATCTTTGAGAAGAGGCCAAGGGAGTGCCTGACAAGACCCAAAGGGAACCATTATTATGGGCAATTCACAGGGTCCATGTTCTGGCCCTTCCCCTCATAGGCTCATAAATTCCTCCTGTCAGAGCTACAGATTTGACTGGGCCCAGAGCACTGACTCACACTAGTAATGCGCACAGAGACATTCATCAAATTAGCTGCCAAATCTGCTCGTTCGCAATGAGGAAACTCATTGTCAAGGGGATGGATGCTCGTGTCAGCCTGACCAGCTGCGGGCAGGCTGCAGGGAGAGTCAAGTAACCAGAGGCTCTTTCATGGGCCTCACCCTGGTTAGTGGCAGAGAATTAACTGGATGATCAAAATGTTCAGTGGTAAGAGGCAGGATAACAGATGACACTTCTGTCTCACTGCAGGACAGACTTATCAGAGAGAGAGAGAAACTGAGGCCAGTCTGACCAGGTGTGTCATCATGGGGCTGCTGAGATGACACTGGCACCCTCTGTGACCCTCTTTTAGCTGAGTTTGTTGTGTACCAACTCCTTTCTGACAGATACATTCTGAACTACATTTCTGAATGTCAAGTTTGGCTATAGCCAGGACTCATACTGGCCTGTGAGTCATTCTGATTCTTTAAAGAGATTTTGCCCTACTCAACACTAATACTTTCTATGTTGATTTCTGAGCCTAATTCCCAGAGTGCAATCTGATGTGCCTTATTTTCAAGTTTGTGGTGAGAGTACACTCATCACTGTCAACCCTGTGTCAGAACGGTCTGACTCACCCATTTCACTTGTGCAAATTAAAAAAAAAAAAAAAAACTTTAAAAATTCTTATTACAAAACCAACATAATCACTATATTTAAAAACTAGTAAACATATGTACACACATCCACACACAGATTTAATTTCCTTTAATCCCAATGACTCAGAACATTCTGTCAATTCTCTTTATGTACACATTTTAATAAAATAATATTTTGAAAATTGCTTTTTCACTTTACATATTATGAACATCTTTGCTAACAAATAGAATTCTAAAACATCATTTGGATGACTATCTGATATTCCATTCTATGAATAAAATTAAAATTATTTAAGCGAGCCTCAGTGGTTGCTTAAATAAGTTCTTTCCCACTTTTTGCTCTTACAGCATATTGCAATGCAGATCCTTATGGAGGAATATTTTTAATAAACATTTTATTTTAGAAGTATTTTAGGTTTGCAGAAAAGTTGCAGTCAGTATAGAGTTCCCATAATATAGAGCTCCCCTAATGTTAACATCTTATATTACCATGGTACATTTGTCATAACTGAAAAACCAACATTGGTATGTTAACATTAACTATACTCTAGACTTTATTCGGATTTCATTAGCTTTCCTACCAATGTCCCTTTTCTGTTCCAGGATCCAAATAAACATATCACATTGCATTTAGTGTAGCTGAATTTTTATGCACACATATACAAGTGTTCCTTGACTTAGGCAGTGGGGTTTTGTCCCCATAAACCCATCATAAGCTGAAAATATCCTAAGTTGATAATGCATTTAATCCAACTAACCTACTGAACATCATAACTTAGCCTGTCCTATTTTAAATGTGCTCAGAACACTTACATGAGCTTACAGCTGGGCAAAATTATCTAACACAAACCTTATTTTATTAAAAAGTGTTGAATAGCTTATGTAACTTCTTGAATACTATACTGAAAGTGAAAAACAGAATGATGGTGTAGGTACTGAAAGTATGGTTACTACCAAATGCATATTTCTTTTGCACCAGAGTCAAGTCCAAGGCTCTTAAGTAGAACCATCATTAAGTTGGGGACCATCTGTATTACTTCCATTTATTCCTGGACATGAAAGAATAAACTCCTGGAAGTGATGGACCAAAGGACGCAGAAGTTTTGAAATTTTTTGATACAAGTAACTGAATTGCCCACCAGAAGTGTTGCACCAACACACATTCCTCCCATTAATGCATCAGAATGTCCATATATGTGCTGACAATACTGTTTCTTGCAACAACTTTGAACCCTATTATGATGGTGTCATAGCAAAGTCAAATTATAGAAAGAATGAGCTGATTAATGTTGAGGGCCCTATCTCTGCTTATCTGGCTGGGTCCGGGGAGGTTTTAGTATATGTGCAGACTGGTGAGCTATATGTCCTCCCAGCAATCCTCTAATGTCTTATGTGATGAGTAGCTAAGCCTTGAATAGATATCAAGAAGTAGTGAGCCTAACGGTCAATGCATGGCCGGAGAAGTGCACCTGGAAGCTCTTTCATGTTGCCAAGATTACAATTGTCTTCAGTACAGCTCCATAGACATGTGTGTTGGAAGGAATCAATGTGCTCTACTACATCAGCTTTCAAGTTTTTTTTTTTGTTTTTTGTTTTTTGTTTTTTTTACCATGACTCCCTGCTCAAAAGCATATTTTAAGTCCCTAGAAAAACATTATTTACTATGAGCAATGCTCTCTGAAATTTTCCGTTCTATTCGATTTCAATGTATAATCTTACAAGCATTGAACTTGTGCTGTGTGCTATAGTAGCCCGCAGCCACATGGCTAGCGAACACCGAAATGTGACTAGTCTGAATTGAGGTTTGCCGAAAGTGGAAAATACACACCAGATTTTTCTAATTTAATTCAATAACGTGAATGTGCAATATCTCATTAACAATTTTATATTAATTACATGCTGAATGATAATATTTTGTATATATTAGATTAAATAAAATGTATTATTAAGTTCAACTCTTTTTATTAAGGCAGCTACCTAAACATTCTAAATTACATATGTGACTCACATTACATTTCTGCCAGATGATAGTGCACTAAACTAACTGTATGATGGGTCCCAAGCCACAGTTTAAGAAACACTGCTCTAGTGGGCTCTGGGTTCCCAACCAGGAGTCACGGCCAAAGGCCAGTTGCTGTTTGGTCATTTGTCCCCACATCTCTCCTGCCACTCACCTTTCTGAGAGCCACACACCAGAGATTAGGCCAGGATTCCACTTGAAAAAATGGTTTAATCTGCTTTAATATCCAGAAGAATGGATGGCCTGTGTTCAAAGTTCTACTCCATAGATCATAGCTAAAATAGTTTGGAATTCACTAGACATTTCTGAAAAACTCAGACTTGTCACCAATATATTTTGAAGGCTAAAACAGCTCCTTCGAAACAAATTGATACCAAAAAAATGAATGTTTCAGTGACAGAGACTTCCTCAAGTGGCCACTGTTAAGCTGTTTTGTTCTTACTGTTAAAACTCCATACTATTTTGCATTTTATAGTCCGAGATATTATACAAATAATTAGTAGATGCAGAAATAGCTCACTAACTGACTAATGGGAAAATATATAATCTTTTTGATATGCTGATTTTAAGACCTAAAGCAGAATCTTGTTTATTTCTAATTTTTAACTATATATAATGTCTAGTAAATTTGCATACTTTCATAAATTCTATTTTAATAATGCTCTATTTAACATATAGTTGAAAGAACAGTGGAGAATAGACCTTATACAAAAATTGTAGCTTCAGGAACATGTGTTGTGACATTGTTTTTATAACATCTTTATAAACTAGAAAGGGCCAAATGTTAAATATTGCACAGAGACATTGAAATGGCATACACATTATTTATTGAATTATTCTCTCTGAGAGACAGGTTCATTCTGGCTTAAAGTCTATTTCTTTGTCTCTGAAATGAGAAGAAACTAATGATTCAGAATATACTTGGATCTTATCACCATATGCCCCTCTGCTCTCCAATGAACACTGCCAAATCTAATGGATAAGAATAAACATATCAACCTTAATAATAAGCTTACTTCCCATGCTGTCTTCTAGATATTTTATGCTATTGACTAAATGTTGCCTTTTTTATTAAAGCTTTGCTTAATTATCTAGGTAATACAGGCTCATGCAACAAAAACAATCTAGAGATGTGGAGTGTAATGACCAAGCATCATACATGCAAAAATGTAGTAACGACCAGTTTGCAGCACATACAGTCAAATCTCTCCTGAATTACAAGGTCTTGGAGGGATTGAGCACCATTTGCTTTTTAAAATAAAAAATAAAACTAACTTATTTTCCTTTACACACATAATGTAACTAACTCTCTTGTTCATTTTTACTAAATTTTAGTACTGGTCGTTCCTACATGTATACATTCCCCTAGACAGTAAACTCCAAAGAAGCTTTTCTGTCTCTCCTCAGCCCAGCACCTGACATTCAGTCAGTATTGCCTGGATAGAGTCTCTGAGTCTCTGGAAGGAACACCTGTGCTTTGTATCTTCCTCTTCTTGGCTTCTGCTTCCATTACAGGTGTCCTTGGCGGCTGGCTAGGACCACACAGGGCTCTATGGCATCCCTAATATCATGCGATCAGTGTGTGACCCTAACATCTGTCTCAATGTTCAGTCAGCAAATGAAGTGATTTCTATGTGCTGGACCCTGTTCTGTGAATGGGGGGAAAATCAGATGAATCAAGCATGTTCTCTGCCTTCAAGGGACTCACAGGTACTTCAGGAAAATGAGAAAGGTGGCGAGCACAGACCCTGTGTTCGGAGGTGAGACGTAACAGTGCCAGGAGACAGATAGATGGTAGGTGTGGGCACAGATGGAAGAACTGGGCCTAGAAAGAGTGGAAGAATACTCATGGAAAAGGCAGGAAACAGAACCCAGAAATGAGGAAGGAGGTAGGAGATAGATGGGCTTCAGAAGACACTAGACTGAGTTCTCCTGCCTTTAATTTCAACCTTCAGGCCTATGAGGACAAATGAACCATAAACAAGACTAATTCCCATATAAAGGTAGCCTGGAAGCCAGATGGATGAAAGGGGTGTGACTTCCCTGTAGAAGAAGTGTCGTCCAGGTTTGGCTCAAGTTTAGCAGGCCTTCCTTGGCCCTTGTGTGGGAGGAAGGGAGTAGAAGCAGCACCGAGAGGAGTTAATGAAGGTGGGGGCATATGGAGGCATATTCATGGAAGAGAAGCCATTTCATGGGTTCAGATCATGACAGAGGGGTTGCCTTGTGTACTCAGAAATGGGAAAAGGGAGACCTGTGGAGAAACCCCGACGCTGGAGAGCTATCAATCTGGAAAACAATACATGTGGGAGTCAGGATTACGGTGGTGGTGGTGGAGGGGGGTGGGTCTTGGAGCAGAGAGTGTATAGTGTATTGAGGCTGCAGAAAGGCATCAAGACCCCTACTCCCTACCCATAGGCACAGAGTCAAACCGTGCTTCAAGGCTCTTATGCACTGGAGAGGGAGCTGTGAGGCCTCAGGCCACTGCAGGAAGGGGTTGAGATGGGCGCTCGCAGCCAGGCCTCTGCTCTCTTTGTGGTCCCTGAAGTCAGGTGGCCACAGGAGGTGACCCTGACCTCATTGATGAGTCAGCCAACCCTTTCAGGTCACCACATACCTGTGAATGCCCCTTCCTGTCTGTCTGGGTTGTGGTGTGCCTTCACTGAAGAGGGAGAGAGAGAGAGAAACTGAAGAGGACAGCAAAGGCGGGTCTTTATGCTTCAGAATTTTTGTGTTGCCTACACTGGGACAGTTGCTCAAGTACAACAAGAAGGAAAGCCAGCAGCAAAATCCACAGGCCCTTCAAGAAACAGGGCTTGGGAAGATTCTTGGAATTTTGAATGTCCTGAGCCAAAATGCACAGGAAGAACCTATGCATCCACAGGTAGGAGAAAAAAAGAAAGTAAAAGCTCATATGTTTTTGGCTTCCGTGTGCTATCATTAATCATTTTCTCAGGAACAGAGGATGGTTTCCTTGCCATAAGAGGAAAAGAGAAACAGATCCCTTTGACCAATGTGCTACCCAGATGTTCTCCAGGCCCCAATATTTTTCCCCCATTTGATCTGACAAACTGAAATAGATGACAATTGAGGGGAAGTGATTCCTGAAGACTGCATTACCCATCCCTTCTCAGATACAGCAACAGTCACCTTCTGCTGGGGGAAGGGGATTACCTGTTCTGAGAGATTTTGAGATGATCGCCCAGCTATCTTCTGATGGAAGCTATGGAAAAATTTGGTGGACTAACTCTTTCCTGGATCAGCCATGAGTTAAATTACCTGGTAAGAAGGAGGGAGGCTCATGGGTAGCCGTTGCTGCAGGCATGGTCCTGATCTGAAATTCCTGGACACATTCCAGCCTCACCTGGCTTCCCATTGCACCACATGTTCTTGAGAAGTTAACTGCCACAGGAAAGAGTTAAGGCACATACTCAGTGGAAATAATTCTTGGAAGCTTCAAATTAGAGGGACAAAGGTGAGTGAGACACAAAGACTGTGAAGTTCCACAAAATCAACCTAATTTTAAAGCAGCAGTCCCCAACCTGGGTCTTGATAAATGTTATTATTTTTCTTTTAATTACCTCACATTTTTACATACATAAATGTTTTACACACAGAAACCTTATATCACCTTAGTAGAAAATAGCCCTTGCCACATGCAGATATTAACTGTGAAAAATAAACAGAAGCATTATGAATTTCATCTTATGGAGAGCATTACTTTTACAAGCTTTTGAGCCTGAATCTTGATTTCACTTTTTTAAAAACAAATGGATACATAAAGATGATCAGGTAGAGGAGAGGTGATAAGGGCATGTTGGCTCCAAATTGCAACCTTCTCTTTGGCTAATCTGAAGTCTGGAGAATTAAAAACGCATTGGGTTCTCACTATAACTCTATGGTATTTAGCACTGTATCCAGATACCTCATCAAAATGACCCTAGAAACCATAAGGGGTAAATCCATCACTTTAGAGAATCCCCAACTGGATGGGCTCTAAAAGCCTTCGAACTCTGACATTCAGAAATTCTAGGCTGTTATAGTGATGTCTTTTACATTACAACATCAGTAAAATGGTCAATGTGAGGTAGGCATGACTATATAAAATGGATTGAGGAAGCAATAAACCTGATTTTCCTGCTTGACTTTGGAAAAATAGTCTTATACCTTTACAATGACTCTTCTCCTTGGTCATGGCGTCATACATAGAGGCCTCTTATGATTGACTAAGTTGTAACATGGATTGGGGTCTCCCAAAACTCCAGCTGCTTAGAAAATGAGCCTATAATGCATAGGTGGTTTTTCTGTACTGTAAATCAAGGTTTCTATGAAACCTGATTGATAAATAAGCTGTTACCATCATATACCTTTTTCTAAATCTTTGTCTGTCTAGAGACAGTAAAAGTCTTCCTTGGGTTACTGTCAATAAGTGAAAAACAGCCCGAGAAAAAGACAAGACATGGTCAGATGTGGTAGCTCACGCCTGTAATCCCAGCACTTTGGGCGGCTGAAGTGGGTAAATCACCTGGGGTCAGGAGTTAAAGACCAGCCTCGTCAAAATGTCAAAACCCCGCCTTTACTAAAAATACAAAAATTAGCCAGATGTAATGGCATGCACCTGTAGTCCCAGCTACTTGGGAGGCTGAAGCAGGAGAATCACTTGAACCCAGGAGGTTGCAGTGAGCCAAGATCATACCACTGCACTCCAGACTGGGCAACAGAGTGAGACTCCATCTCAAAAAAAAAAAAAAGAAAAAGAAACAATAAAAGAAAAAGACAAGACAGGCCCAATAGTAGCATATATGCAGGAGAGTCCTGGAAAACAGTTTGAGCTCAAAAGTGTAATCTAAGACTCTACTGTCAAGGCAAAGAATCCATGTGAGGTGAAGCCATGGTCAAGAGACAAGCTGAATTATCCAGGAAAAACTAGTTGTGAGTTGAAGGAGTGTTTTGATGGTAGACTGAGCAGCAAGATAAATCAAGAAAGAGCTGAAGAGTAAAGAAGAAGGAACCAAACTAGTGGTTCAAGGAGCTAAGTTGAAGAACAAGTCCCATACGCTGGAATGTTCCATCTATGTGCCACCTGCAGCACACTGCCAAGGCAAGCACCGGGCAAAGAAAGAGCCCCTCCAAACGATGCAGACAGTGCCTCTCCTGCAAGCCCGCAGGCATGCACTCATCCATCCATCCATGCACGCAACCCTTCCCAGTGCCTGGAATATGTAAATCATTGTGTGAGGCTGTGCTGAGGGGAGTGCAGAGGTAAATGAAATATAGGTAAAGATGCTTAGAAGGAAGAAAGAAGTAAGACAAGGGAAACTGTAGCACTCAAGGCAGACAGTGTCCAGTGAGCCAAGAGAAGCACAGAAATTGCCATGGAAGGGAGCTCCGAGAAAGGTAGGGTCACATTGGAGTGGGAGAAGTGCGAGTAGGGAACTCCTAGAGTGCTGCAAATATCTCTGCTTCATCATGAATATCATAAAAGGAGGGAATTTTATAGAAAGTGGGTGCCTTCAAGCAATGTCCTGAAAAACTGGGGATGTGACAATGAGGGAAGTGGGAAAAGATTTTCAGGCAAAGAAAACAGTTTGAGGAAAGGCAGAGAGGCAATTATTTACAGCTTCCTAGATGTTTTCTAACCACAGAAACCAAAGCCTAAAGAATCTGTCAGCACATTCAGGGATTGCTGCCTGAACCTTGAAAATTTACAGTCAGTTGACACAGGAGAATTGGGTATTTCCTTTGATTTTATCATAGCACCCATGATCTTACATAGAGAGGAAGAGGTAAATGTATTAATGATTTGGAAAGACTGTTTCTTTTATTCCACAACCTGAAAATTGTTTTGCAATAAAATACCTTGACATGCTTATAAATACCATATTACAATAAAGTGAGCCTTTCTGGACCACAGGCTTTGGGGATTTCTTGGATAGAAAATTGGGATTTCTGGAAAAACAAATTAACTGAGTTTTAATGCACTTAGAATCTGGTCACATGTTCAAACCACAGCAGTTTGGGTACCTTTCGGCCTCCAAATATTGCAAGGAAGCAGAGCTTACTTCTAGTGATGGAGAACTCATCCCCTTAACAGCACTGGCATGTTACAACTAATTCTCTTAATATTGTGAGATGGAATAAAAAGAAGAAAATGTTGGTCTTCAGAGAAACATCTGAAGAAAATGGTAAAATGAAGACTATCTTCTTGACTCTGAAATAAAGTGCTGCTTTTTAAAAAATCTCTATTTTAAAATGAAGCAAGTGGAACTCAAAGAAATTATATAAATGACCCAAAGTCATGTATCAAATGTCTTAGTTCGTTCAGGCTGTAACAAAATACCATAGACTGAGTGACTTATAAGCAATGGAAATTTATTTCTCACAGTTCTGGAGGCTGGGAAGTCCAAGATCAAAGCACTAGCAGGTTCGGTTTTTGATAAGGGTGGCTTCCTGATTCACAGACAGCTGTCTTTTCACTGTGTCGTCACATGGCAGAAATGGTGAAGAGGTCTCTGGGGTCTCTTTTATAAGGGCACTAATCCCATTCATGAGGGCTTCACCCTCATGACCTAATCACTTTCCAAAGACCCCATCTCCAAATGTCATCACATTGGGGATTAAATTTCAACACATGGATTTGGGATTTGGGGGGACATAAATATTCAGTGTGTCACATCAAGTAAGGAGTGGACAATTAGCATGAGACATCACTAGTTCCCTTGTCAATCCTTTCCTTGAGCCACGAGCTTGGCCCTCACTCCCTAAAACTTTAACCCCAGACCTGGATCCACCTCCACTTACCCCTCCCTCTGTGCTGGACCTGCTCACTGGACCTGAATTCTACTTCATACAGAATTCCTTCCACCTTGCCACTGCCAGAAGACAGAACCAGTAGTAAAGAATCTTACTCTTTCCCCAATTTCCCCATCTTCGTAAATATTATCAGCATCCATTAAGTAGCTAACACTAAAAAACTTAATAATAAGTTTACAACAAATTTGGTGGCTTAAAACAACAGAAATTTATTCTCTATTGTGGAGCCAGAAGTCTGAGTTAGATGCCACCAGAGTTGATTCCTTCTGGTGGTTCTGAAGGAGAATCAGTTCCATGCCCCTTCTAGCTTTGGGCGCCTGTGGCAATTGTGGCATCCCTTGACCTGCAGATGTATCATTCCATTCTCTGCCTCTGTCTTCACATGACCTTTCCCTCTGGGTCTCTGAGTCTGTCTCTTTTCTGTCTCTTATAAGGACACTCGTCATTGGATTTAGGGCCTACCCTAATCCAGAATGATTTCACCTTAATTATATCTGTAAAGACTCTTCTTTCAAATAAGGTCACATCCTGATGTTCTAGGTTGACATATCATTTCAGGACCACAATTCAACCATTACACCCTCCTCCCCCCATCATATCTGTCCTAAGTCCTGCCAACTGCACTTCCACTATATATTCCATTATCTTTCCTTTCTCTTCATCTTCATTGCTACCATTCAGCCTGGCACCACCATCATCTCTCCCTGGACCACTCCCGTGCCCCTACTCAGACCTTTCCATCTATTCTCCCTAGAGTATCCTGAATGATTTTTCAAAAAATCATACCTTATCACACTCCCTTACTTAAAACCCTCCAAAGATTTATCACTCACTTCGAATAAAAACCAAACCCCTCATCATAGCCTCCTGAGAAGCCATGATCTAGCCCCTACCTGTGGCTCAAATCTTCTAACCTACCGTCCCCCACCCCACACTGGGTTTTTCTGAGTTTCGTTGTTGTTGTTTTCTTTTGTTGGTTTTTTTTTTTTTTTTTTTTTTTTTTTCCCTGCAGTTCCTCAGACACTTCAAGTTTCTTTTCCTCTTAGGGCTTGTTTCTAGCTTTCCCTCTAACAGGCATGCCCTTTTTGCTCCATTCCCCCATCCCTACAATGCTATCTCCTCTTCCATCCCGATTTAAGCTTAAATGTCAACTCTTTGGAAAGGCCTTTCCCGACCACCAAGAAGTTGTCACCTAGAAACTTTTCATCAAAACACTTAACCTTAATTCTCTGCGTAACACCCAGCACTGTCTGATAACTTTCTCATTTACTAGTTGCTGTTAGTTTTGTGATTGTCATTTGCTCATTCTTTAATCACCCACCTCACCTCCAGTAGGATATATGTCCTGAAATTGGAGACATAATCTATTTGTCACTATTAAATCTTCAATTCTAGAACTCTCTGGAACATAGTAGTTTTTCAATAAATATTTACTGACCAAACAAATGAATGAATGAAAAAATAAAAGTTGCTCATGCTTAAAGATTTTGACTTGAAGTTGGGTAACAGGACACAGTTTCTGAAACCCTCAGACAGGGAAAGATCTGGTTGGATGAGTACCCAGGAAAAGTTCACAGACAGTTTCTAAAACTTGGAACATGCAAAGGCAAGTAGGGGCAAGAGATTCCCAACTGCTAGAGAATCAGGCCCAGAACCTTTGTCTTCTTACCTGCACGTAAGTATGCAAAATTTAATGCTGGAATTGATTAGAAGAAACATGTAATTAAGGAGGCCATGGACATCGGCATTAGTTATAGATCCTGAAGAACTTAAAATAAAAAATAAAAAGGAAAACTTGTTTCACCCATGAAAAAAAGAATAAATATGACAAGTATAACATATTTCTCCAGATTTCCATGCATCATAATGAATATATATCACATTCAATGTGTGTTAAATTAACGTAAGTGTAAATGTTATTAGTGACAACAATAAATCCTAGACCTCTCAAGGGAGCAATAGAATGTGTCACCTAAGTGACCTGAGACCCACACCACCATCATCAGGATCAGCCAAAAAGTGAGCCACACAGTAGCCAGGAGCCTCTTTAAACAAGGGGTCAAATGAGAACTTGCATTGGTCTATAGGATGAGAGAGGGCAGGATGCTGGTGGAGTGATGAATTTACCTTTCTTTTCCTGGGACTTTCCTGGTTTTAGCACTGTTAGTTCTTCCACCCTGGAATGCCCTCAGTCCTGGGAAAACTGAGATGATTGTCACTTTAAATGGTGAGGACTAAGGACTGAAACTTTCTGTTGAATTAGTAACCCTGACACAATTTTATTTCTAGCTCAAAGGACCTAGCAAACATTTTCTCCAACCAACACTATTGCTTCATGTACTCTGGTTTTTCTCTCTTACCGACTGTTAAGGACAATTTGTCTAAAATGTTACTCCCACCTTTGCCAACCACCTAAACTTCAGGCCCATCTCTCCAGCCCGAAGACACCATATGCTGGTTTTGCCTGAGAGCAGATGCCCCTCCCCTACCCAAAAAGTAGGGTCAGCATACCCACACCAGCTGCTCCGTGACCCTATTCCCTGCCTTCTTGGTGCCTCCTGAGCTTCCTGTGGCCCCCAGACCCACTACGTTCTTGGTGCTGTTCTCACCTCTGCGGTGCACATCCCAGGCTACCCTTTCCTATTTGATCCAAACCCATCTGTTTTCTTTCCAAATTTCCTCATAGTTCCCAGTTCACTATGTCCCTTCTTGCCCCATATCAAGTAGATACAGATTTATCTTAAGGGTCTGTCTTCTCTATTGTTTCCTGGAGTTAGTGACATATGAGTAACCATAGCATACGCACAAGCTGCCATTTTAAAACACTATGGTACGCACATTTCAATCCCCGTTTAGGGAAACTTGACAACACTTACAATGTAAGAGGGAAAAGAAGAGTAAAAGAATACATGACATATGCAAATAAATGAAGCCACCACCACCTCTAAAGGTGATGACAGCAGGATTAGCTGCACCCAGAAGGGGAGAAGTATCCTGAATCTGCTTCTCTACCTTTGAGATTTTGCTCATTGATTTTAAGCCTGAGAACCTCTTTTTCCTGTAATTTGTGGGCACAGCATGGTCACGAGATCTACTTTTGCGGACCTGATTATAGTAGGAAAGTTTTCTGCAATGATCTTAATAAGGGTATTCAAAGAGTTTGAGTTGGGTGCTTAACTGGTTTTACCAAAAGTTATTATAATGACATCATATCTGATTCTATCCAGTGAATTGTTTACCTCCCTTCTGACCAGCAATTTGTTTATATTTTAAATAGAAAATTATTTGGAAGAATTTAGATAAGCTTTCTACTTTATTTTAGACTCATTCTTTGTTAGAAAAATGAGAAGGAAACGACCATTTAGTGTACTGGGTGCTTTGCCTGCATCATGTCATTTAATCTTTGCATTCACAGGATGAGGTGGTACTAATATCCCCATTTCACAGATGAGAAAACTAAGGATCTGAGAAGTCACTTAAATTGCAATTAATCACACAGTCAGTAAATGAAAGATCTAGAATTTAAACCATGTCTGCCTCTATTAAGGACCTCAAAAGAGCCTTGGATTTTCTACTTAGTGCACCTCTCCTTGTTGATTCCTAGGTGATTATATATATACACACACCATACACATACAATAAAATATACTTTGTATATGTGATATTACCTATAATGTCTTAAACATTAGTTTTGTTTGTTTGTTTGAGACGGAGTTTCACTCTTGTTGCCCAGGCTGGAGTGATATGGTGCGATCTTGGCTCACCACAACCTACACCTCCTAGGTTCAAGCGATTCTCCTGCCCCAGCCTCGCGAGTAGCTGGGATTACAGGCATACACCACCACCCCGGCTAATTTTGTATTTTTAGTAGAGATAGGGTTTCTCCATGTTGGTCAGGCTGGTCTCAAACTCCTGACCTCAGGTGATCTCCCCATCTCAGCCTCCAAAAGTGCTGGGATTACAGGCGTGAGCCACCGCCCCCGGCCTGCCATTAGATTTTTTTTTAAGTAACTTATACATATCATTGCTCAAGGAATAAAAACGTTCTGGCCGGGCGCGGTGGCTCACGCCTATAATCCCAGCATTTTGGGAGACCGAGGCGGGCGGATCACGAGATCAGGAGGTCAAGACCATCCTGGCTAACGCAGTGAAACCCTGTCTCTACTAAAAATACAAAAAATTAGCCAGGCCTGGTGGCGGGCGCCTGTAGTTCCAGCTACTTCGGAGGCTGAGGCAGGAGAATGGCGTGAACCCGGGAGGCGGAGCTTGCAGTGAGAGGAGATCACGCCACTGCACTCCAGCCGGGGCGGCAGAAAGAGACTCCGTGTCAAAAAAAAAAAAAAAAAAAGTTTTGTTTTCAGAAAATGAGATCCTGGATTTTATTTCATTCTTACGTGTTTACATTTATTTATTTTTATTTCTTCTTAAAAAAAAATGAGGATGCATATGCAGAATGTGCAGGTTTGTTACATAGGTGTATGTGTGCGGTGGTGGTTTGCTGCACCTACTGACCTGTCCTCTAAGTTCCCTCCCCTTATCCCCCACCCCTGAAAAGGCCCTGGTGTGTGATGTTCCCCTCCCTGTGTCCATGTGTTCTCATTGTTCAACTCCCACTTATGAGTGAGAACATGCAGTGTTTGGTTTTCTCTTCCTGTGTTGGTTTGCTGAGGATAATGGCTTCCAGCTTCATCCATGTCCCTGCAAAGGACATGATCTCATTCCTTTTTATGGCTGCATAGTATTCCATGGTGTTTATGTGCCACATTTTCTTTATCCAGGTTCTCATTGATGGGCATTTGGGTTAGTTCCATGTCTTTGCTATTGTAAATAGTGCTGCAGTAAATATACACGTGTGTATCTTTATAGTAGAATGATTTATATTCCTTTAGGTATATATCCAGCAATGGGACTGCTGGGTCAAATGGTATTTCTGATTCTTGATCCTGGAGGAATTTCCATACTGTCTTCCACAATGGTTGAACTAATTTAGATTCCCACCAACAGTGTAAAGGCATTCCTATTTCTCTACAGCCTCGCCAGCATCTACTGTTTCCTGACTTTTCAATAATCGCCATTCTGACTGGCATAAGATGGTATCTCATTGTGGTTTTGATTTGCATCTCTCTGATGATCAGTGATGTTGAGCATTTTTTCATATGAAAAAAATGTTTTTAAAGAGAAATTCCTTAGGATCATGGATAAGTGGGCTGTTTAGATTTGTGGTGACATACACATTTTACTTCTTCTTAAGTTTGGTGTTACATTTGGAGCACTAGACAACAGTTAGAAAACACCTTTAATTGATTAAACTGAATCAAAAAAACTTTCTGTCATCATGGGTAGGTAGAAGAAATCCCGTAGACATAGCATACCTAGATCCTAAGAAGTCATTCACTCATTGGCAAATGGCTACTGTGTAACTACCACATGCCAGGCGCTATTGGAGGGAGGCACTAGAGATCCATCAGTGAACAAAATAGACAACAATCCCTGTCTTCATGAAGCTTATATTTTAGTCATGGAAGACAGATAATAGACAAAGGAAATGAGTAAGTTATATGGCATGTTTGAAGAGGGTAGATCTATGGAGGAATAAAGCAGAATAATAAAGAGCAATTCGGGAATGGTGTTGCTTTTAGCCTCCTTGTGAATTCATGTCAGCATATTCTGTAGGTGACTTGCAGATGGCAAGACCACCTTTCCCAAAGGCAGCTCAAGATCAGCATCAAAAGAAGTCTCTAGGAGCCCGACAAGGGCTGTATTCTATTCTGCATTGTTTTGAATTACATACAATTGGAAAGGAAAATAAATATTTTGGATGGCAACCAGAATGAAAAAAAATATCCACAGCAAGCTGGAAGAATCATCAGAATCTAACAATACAACATGAAATTTAATAAGGATCAAGGTACATGCCTCTTAAAATCAGCTTACGAGCATATAGAGAAAGAGGGAGTTTTGATTTAGTACTGAGAAAAGACACAGAATTTTCATAGACTGTGTCAGTTGTTCCCATAGATTATAGCTAACAAGAAAAGCTACTGCAAACTTAGACTGCATTACCAGAAGAATCGTATCTTGGACAATGGTGGTGATAATGCTATTCTACACAAACCACCTCTAGAGCGTCCCATTTTATTCAGATTTCAAGAGAGACTGAGACAAAAATCGCCCAGAAAAGGGTGGTACAGGTACAGGGAACTCAAGCCAGCCCCATGAGGAAGGACTGAAGATACAGGATTTGTGCACCTAGAGAAGACAAGACTCCAGAACTTCATAGCCAGTATCTTCACATTTCAGAAGTACTGTCATATGAAAAAGGAATTGGACTTACTCTGTGGACTCCCACTGAATAGGATGCAGAATAAAGGGTGGAAGTTACAGGAGTACCATAAAATCATGATAAAATTGACTTTCTGAAACATAAGTTGTTATATGTTCACTTTATGGTTTTATTTTAGGAATGTATGTAAAAAAATAGCTCCTATTGTCTAAGATAACCTGAAGCTCCCTGTTATATTTACAGTAAACCTAACAACCAGCTCAATATGGTAACATCAAAAGGGAAATACCATGTTTCAATAATTTGAACTCTAGAAACGTAGATTCCAGTCTTCCATGTGCCCAACAATGGATGTCTAGGGATGTTTGTTGTGGCATTGTTTGTAATAACAAAATACTATAAACAACATAAATGCCCATCCTGGGGAGATAGTTAAAATAAATTTGGTATGTTTATAAAATGGAATCCTAGGCAATTGAGTAAGTGACTACGTGTTTTGATGAACTAATATGAAAATATGCCCCAGATATAATAAGAAAAAACTAAGGTTTCTAACAGAGTGCACACAATGAGCTTCAATCTCATGAAGTAAAATATACGCACAGAATAGCGCTGTAAGAAGGAAACAGAAATGAATAAGAGAGGCTGTCTGGTACCAAGTAGGAGCTCAGACCCTGGCTGTGAATGTGAACTGAATAGTGGCCATCATTCTTGATTGCCATAGGTACTAAAGTGTCACATATTTTTATTAACAAAAAGAAACTATAATATTCATTTTCAAATCATTTTTTTCCAATATGTTTTATATAAGTACAAATGGGCACCAAATTCTTTACTGATCAGAGATTTATAGGAATAAATGGATCACAGGCACGAGGAGATGCTGACAGGCTATCCAATCTCAGAGAAAATAATCAAATCTATGAACAGTTAAATAACAGATCTAGATGATTTTTAAGCTTCCTTTTCAGCTGTCAGAAAATATATGTCCAATTCTGAGATAGGAGAATGGTCTTCTATCTTCCTTCTACTGTTTTGCAAAAAAAGTTAATCAAGGGTCTACGTGGGCCCATGTGGTTCCTGTGCTGGCCTGATGTGTGGTACAAAACATAGTAATAATAAATAAAGCACAATCCCAACAGAGCAATCAAAGTCTGTTTTACTACTTTGACTTGATATGTGTAATTAATATTTCCTTTTTAAATTTTAATCTAGTGGAAAAGCTGCTAGTGAGGAAAACAAAATACTCAAACTGCCAGCTTAACCTTATTTCCCATATGGTCAGTTTCCTAATCAAGAGGAAAAAAAGGAGACCTCTGACTGTGAATGTATAGAGAGTTCAGGAGCTTTCTAGACATGGGTTAATCAAGCAAAGGCAGTTTATGTTTTAAATCTGGTGCAGGTAGGTAGTTGCAATGAAATGGATGTAAATGGCTATGTGTTAACTGAGCACCTTCCGTGGCCTGGTGCCTGGATCTAGGATGAGTGCTCTCCAGGATGCTGGGTGGACATAGCACAGGCTATGCTAGCATGGAGTCTGCTATCTCAGCAGGAAGATGAAAACTGAGATAAGTCCAAAGATGTAAAACAGCATGAAATAAGCACACCCCAACCAGAGGAAGGACTCACTATTCCTGATTAAGGGAATTAAGTAAAGCTTCATGACAAAAAGATGATTTCTAAGCTCAGCCTTGAAGGATGAGTACAAGAAAGTGAGGGGGTATTGCTGGCCAGCATGAGCAATGACAGACATGTCCGATCTTGAAGATGCTGGAACACCAGGCCCTCGAACTTGAGCTTTATCCTGTGGGCTGTGGACACATCATCAACTGCTTTGAGAAGGATGTGATGTAAAAAGAGCTCTGCTTCTGAAAGCTCGTGCTGGTGCCTATGCATGGAATGAACAGGCCACCAAGAAATGCAGTTAGGCAGTTAGAGAGCTGCTGCTGCAACCCTGTGATGATAGGAGGGGCCCTAACCAAGGCTGGGGTAGGAGGAACTGCAAAACAGAGACTTTGGGGAGTAAAGCACTCAGGGTTTGGGAACGCCTAGAGGCAGAGAAAGAGGGAGAGGGAGGAGTGAGTATGACTCCAATATTTGAAACAGTAAATGGGAGGAATTCTGTATTTGTTGAAATTGGGAGAAAAAAAAGATTGGGAAGAAAAAGATCATTTTTCCCTGGGTCTCCCTGGCCTGATGCTCATTCTCACTTGGGATACTACCAGGGCTGACCAGCTCCTGCCATGACTCTCTGAACAGTCATTTTATTGAAATAGACAATGCTTACCATCTCTTTCAGGATAGGTCTATTACCCATTCCTTCAATGGACTGGTTTGAATATCAGTACCCAAGGGGACTTCCCAGATCATCACATTTCTGCCAGCTTCCCCCATTCCAACACACTAGCTAACCCTTTTCCTTCACCCCTAAAGGAAGCAATAGGGACAGAAAAAAAAAAACCCATAAAATTTAGAATCAGAGCAGGTCTCCAATGCTGACTCCTCCATGGCCAAGACATGCGACCATGGGCAAGTTTCTTAATGGATCTATAAGTGCTGGCACTCAAAATGGCAACAGGGCTTTGCATTCTCCATCATTAAAGAACCAGTGAGCACTGGCTTCTGTGACCACCCAAGGCTGCCTTCAGGGTGGTTGTTGGCTTCATCCATCATATGCTTATTGAGGCAACATCTTTGTTACCAGCTGCACTGAGAACAGCTGGCTCCCAGACCAACCACGGTTCTCAGCAAAGCACAGGCTAAAGAGCAGTGATCAGCTGATTCCAAGCAGAGAGAGAAGCCAAGGCAGGCAGATCAGGCCAACCAGCAAGGAATTAGCTGCTCCCTCAATAGTCATGCAACACTGGCTCTGTATGCATGCCTGGGGAGCGTCTCACTTTGAGTGGGTCACTGTTATCATCATAATTAATATTTTAACATCTGTATAGCAATTTACAATTTTAAAGACACTTTGATCTTCATAGCAATTCTCAGAGCTATAGATTTTTATCCTCATTTTATAGTTGTTAATAATTATTATAATGTATTAATAATAATTACATTGTGTTATTAATTAGCTACTGTGTTCTAGGCACTGTGCTAAAAGCTTAGCTTACTTTATCTCGTTTAATCCTCACAATCCCAAGCCCTTGGCAATGCTAGTGTCTGTTTTACAGAGGAAGAAACTGAGACACTGAGACGGCCATATACAAGGTGCACTGACTGACTCCAGAGCCCACCCTGTAGTCCATTGACCCAGGGTGCTTTACTGGGGATGACAAAGAGAGGCACAGAGTGGTTAAGAGCCACTTCAGAAGTTATAGGACCAGTAATTGCAGATCTGGAACTCAATCTATGATCCTTTACTCTAGACCCTAAGCTGTCCCTACTACCCTCTGCTTCCACATGTGCTTGGAAGAGCAAAATGGTAAAGACCAATTCCCATTACTGATACAAAAGATGACACTGAGTATAAGAAGTGACCATTGGGCCATTGGGCACCTACGGAATCCTCTTTGGTGTCTGTCCTTGTCCCTTATTCCTACTGCAGCTGAGTGCTTCCTGCTTTGGGACAGCTACTTCTATTTGACCCTCTAACTAATTCCCTCCTTGTTGTGTTGGGCTTCACGGTCAATAAGTTCAGCTGAACTCCACAAGCACCCTAACGCCTTGACACCCCCTAGAGCTCACTCCATGAGCCTCCACAAGTATAAACCCCAATATTGTTCATTCATCCAAGTAACTTGAGGTCTGAAATGGTTCACATTAGGTGTCGACTTGATTGGATTGAGGGATGCCAAAATGGCTGCTAAAGTATTGTCTCTGGGTGTGTCTGTGAAGATGTTGTCAGAGGATATTGACATTTGAGTCAGTGGACTGCAAGAGGAAGACTCAACCTCAATATGGGTGGGCACCATCCAACTGGTTACCAGCATGGCTAGAAAAAGCAGGCAGAAGAATGGGGATAAGTTTGCTTGCTTGCTTGGATAGGTTTGAGTCTTCTGGCTCTTTTCTTCTTCCCATGCCAGATGCTTGCTTCTGCTCCTCCTACCCTTGGATATCAGACTCCAGGTTCTTCAGACTTTGGACTCTGGGACTTGCACCAGAGGCTGAGGCTTCCTGGGCCACAGACTAAAGGCTCCACTGTCAGCTTCCTTGGTTCTGAGGCTTTCAAACTTGGACTGGGCCACTATTGGGTTTTCTTTTTCCCCAGCTTACAGGTGGCCTATAGAAGGACTTTGCCTTGTAATCACGTGAGCCAATTCTCCTTAATAAACTCCCTTGTACATATACGTATATCCTACTGGTTCTGTCCCACTGGAGAACCCTGACTAATAAAAGGTCTGTTAAAATTCCTAAAATATGCAAGGTCAACTAGCTTCTATTTTGTCTTGACTCCTCCAAGGAGGCTATGACCATCAAGGACATGTCCAAGTGGTGGTAGAAATGGCTATTGCAATAGCTTCCTGTTTAAGCTCCTTTCATTCCTCCTCCTTGTCTGATTCATATGCCCACATGACACAAAGGCAATTTTTGTACAACACAGACCCAATTTTGCCACACTCCTGCTCAAAAACCTTCATGGACTCCCAGTTCCATAAGAATAGATTCTAAACTCCTCATTGCATATTGAGTCAGGATGAATCCCTGCCCTTTCTCCCCATGGGCCTTTGCTCAGACTGTCACTCCTGCCTACCATGTACTTTGCCTCATGCTTAAGTCGAACCATCACTTTTCAAGGCCTAGTTCAAGATATCACCTCTCCATCAATTATTTCCAATGCCCTCTTCTTAGAGTGCTTTCTTCTTCATGGTTTTCCCCAAACATGTGATTTGCACGGTTACAAGATGTACTACCAACTGTACTGTGTTAGATTTTATGAATGAGAGTTATATATATATCTATACCCCCCTAACTGATTGAAAGTATCTGAAGTTATTTGATATTCGTTTTTTTCTTTGTTTTCACACATAAAATGATGCTTTATGCAATACTGAGCCGGATAAGGTGAGAAGTGTGCTACACTTGGGCATTAGAAGATGGCTAAGTAAAATCTTATTGATGACTGGTGACCATGAATTAACAGCTCCCAGAAGAGAAGTGGCTCATCCTCTCTGGACATTTTTCCAGCCTCACCCTGAGCCAGGATCCCAGGTTGTGTTGAGGGAGGAGCCAGAGGGGAGAGGGGTGAGCATTGGTCCCAAGTCCCTCTCTCCTCCTCAATGCCACATTAGTTCCTGCTGCTTCTCACTGACCTGTGGTCACTATTTGGTCAGGTAGGGTGCCTTTGACATTGGCACTCGAGAGGCAGCATTTCAATCACCATGCCGGCCAGGTGGACACTCACTCCTCCATCCTGTGGATGATCTCTCTGGCTGAACAGAGTAGATACTCCATTAAGAAGGATGGAAGGTGCTGGGGGGAAGTGTTAGGAGTTCTTTCTCTCTTTTCGAAGTTCAAAATAGGCCAATGTGGATGGCATGCCCAAGTGTATCTTCTCTTTAATCTGAATTTTACCAAGAAGAAAACTGATTACACAACTCAATCATCACATTTTTTACAATGCAGAAACTGGGGTACAAACAAAGCAAGAGACTCTAATAGTCAGGATCTAGTCAGGAAAATGAAGCCTGGGCTAGCTATAGAAGAAATGAGTCACACAGGTTTCAAAAGGACCTAAAAGCAAAATAAAGAATAGAGAGTCAAAGCAGAGATTATCAACAGTGAAAAGCCACTACTGTCCCAAGGGCTAGAGGGATAAAAGGAGGGATGATGTTATCAGAGCCAAGGAGCTGGGATTTTCAAAAGGGAGCGGGAATCATGGCAGGGGCTGCCTGGCAAAAAAAAAAAAAAAAATTAGGGGCCACAGAGGGACGGGCTATCTGATGGCAGCTGGAATTGTGCAGAAGATTCTGCCACTGCTGGGGACACTTTCCTAAGCAGAGAGAGAAGGACAGAAATACCCTGGTGTCTCACCCTTCTCCTTTCTTTAATCTCTCACCAGCGCCTCCTAGTGGTTGAATCTAGCTGGAAGTCAGTTGATAAGGAAGCCTGGGTCAGCCCTGAGTCATGCAGAGCAGAGCATCAGAAGAGCAGGGAGAGAATCTGACACAGAGGAGCTGTGAGCGGCTAAGGGGCTTGTCAAAGGCATTTCTTTTTCTATTTCATCTATTCAAGGTTTATTGAGCTTGCTGCCTGCACCAGTATTTCTTGAGTTTGCTTTCTGCACCAAGTGCCATGCCAAGCCTTAGCATAGAAAACTGAGACGTGAACTCTGCCCACGTTGGAGGGCCTCTAAATCCTTCAGAGGATATAGAGGGAAACAGTCGGCAGTAAAGGACAGGTGCACTGGACCCACATGTTAAACCCATAAAGATTTAAAAGGGATGAAAACCCTCCAAGCACAGGAAACAGCATAAAGCGAAGGTGCAGAAGCCTAAGACAAGTCTGTCCAACCACAGTCCCTGGGCCACGGATGGCTCTGAATGCAGCCCAACACAAATTCATAAACTTTCTTAAAATATTGTGAGTTTTTTTTTATAATTTCTTTTTTTAGCTCATCAGCTATTGTTTATGTTAGCATTTTGTATGTGTGGCTTAAGACAGTTCTTCTATTTCCAGTGTGGTCCAAGGAAGCCAAAAGGCTGGATACCCCTGGCCTAAAAGCATGTGGAGAGTGCAGGGAAGAAGTAATCTCAAGTGGATAGTGAGTGAGATGTCAGGGAGTGGCAGGAGATGAAATGGAATATTAGGTAAGGCCAATAAGCAAAGGGCCTAAGTAGGCCTAGCTACTTGGGAGGCTGGGGCAGGAGGATTCCTTCAGCCCAGGAGTTTGAGGCTGCACTGAGTTATGATCACGTCCACTGGACTCCAGTGTGAGAACAGAGACCCTGTCTCTTAAAAACATTAAAATAAAAATAAAATGACTTATGTGGCCTTTCTTTCAAAAGACAGCAGAATTGTCCCATCCCAAAAAGTTTTTCACTACTAATAGGCAAGTGTTTTCTATCACACATACGTAGAGAAGGAATCAGTACATAGGATTGCAGCAGTAGGGCAGTAACAGGAAGAGGGAGAGTTCTGAAATCAGACTTCCCTGATTAAAATCCTGATCTGTCACTTGAAAATGTATTGCCTTGGATAAGTTAGTTTAACGTTTCTGAGCCTCACTTGCTTCACCAGCAAAATGGCTGTAGCAATATCCACTTCACAGGATTATCCCAAAGATGAGAAACAATGAACGCAGGCCCAGGCACATGGTAGGACTCAATCAACGGCTGTTCCTGGTGTGTCTAAGAGGCAGATGGGAGTGAGTGAAAGTCTTTGCATTTACTGCAAATAATCTGTCACACAAAGAACCCACAAGAGACATCAGCTTGGCAGTGAAAAGGAATATAAAACTACCTAAAGTATATTAGAAAAAATGTTGTCATTTATTATTCTCTTGCTGTTTCTCTCACAAAGAAATTCAGTTTTGTCTCACCTCCACACCTTTTCTCAAATGAAAAACAAAGTATATGTAACAACATCCACTTATTCCACAGACATCAAATGAAGCCGTCTCTTACAACAAAGCCTGTACTAGGCACAGAGAAACCCAGATGAGAGGCAGAGTACCCAGCCTTAAATTGCTTTTCGTCTACTGGTCAGATGCATAAATGCATATGTGTCAGATGCATAAACAAAAAATTACAAGTAAATTGCCTTTTATTTGCAGTGTAAGGTATTTTCAACAATTCTGATACTATTCCTAAGAAAGGCCTGATAAAGCAAGAAGTCCTGTCCACTGATGTTGATGTGTCAGCTATTGTTAGTCAAACAATTGGAGGATGGCACGAGAAGTGATGTCACAAATGTCAACATAAAGTGTTTGGGAGGTACAACATTAACTAACCTATACACCAAAACTGGATTTCCCTTACGATACCAAACACTAGCAAATCCATGGCTTCTAGATTTACACATGAGAACTGCTTGAGAAGAAAATATGCTCCAAAGAGAAGAATCAGAGAAAATGAGGGAAGTACAGGAACAAGGAGGAGGAGAAAAAGGAGAGGAGAGAAGATTAAGGAGAAGGGAAGAAAAAATGGTCTGTGAGAGGTATAGAAAGGAAAAAACTCTGCCTGGATAATTTGGGGCAGACATTACAAACAAAGGGACATTCAAGCTAGGCTTCGAAGGTTGAGTTAAGAGTTTGAGAAAGAAAAGATATTCCAGACAGAGTGACTGGGTATATAAAAATATATGTTCAGCAGGCGAAAATGTTTGGTATAGTTGGAATATGGTGGCGTGTTTCTGTTGGGACATGGACAAGGATGGGAAATAGTATCAGAGAATGAATACAAATTAGGACCAGATTGTAAAAAGCCTTGGATTTCAAAGTAAGGGTTTGGTCCTTTTCCTGTTTGTGAGAAGAGCCACAGAAATATTTTCAGCAGCAGGTGTTATTAAGTTTACGTTTTAATTTTTTAAAAAATTCCAGCTGCAGTACGGAGGTGCAGTCAACGTAACATGCTACCTGGATTCACTTCAAAATGAAGGATTTGAAGTGAAGTTACTGGAAATGTTGTCAGTGCCTTTGGAGGATTGCCTCAGGTGAAAGGATAACCTCTTTGTATCAGTCTGTTCTCACACTGCTATAAAGAACTACCGGAGACTGGGTAATCTATAAACAAGAGAGGTTTAATTGACTCACAGCTCCACATGGCTGGGGAGGCCTCAGGAAACTTACAATCATGGCAGAAGGAGAAGGGAAAGAGAGTGGAGGCAGGAGACAGAGAGAGAGTGAGGAAGTGCCACACATCAGCTTTCCTGAAAATTCACTGAGAACTCACTCACTATCATGAGGACAGCAGGGGGAAATCTGCCCCCATGATCCAATCACCTCCTACCAGATCCCTCCACTGACACATGGGGATGACAATTTGAGATGAGATTTAGGTGGGAACATAGACTCAAACCATACCACCCCTTCCAGAGGTGGCCAGTGTCCAACGTGGGAATAAAGGTCCCCTGCCCATCACCCCAACTCAGAGCAGCTCTAAAGGGTAATTCTCTCAACTCCCTGCAGGGTGGGCTAGGACTGCATCTCAGCCCGACTTCATCCTCTACTCAGTGCTGATTCTGTTCCTTCTCCTCCCTTCCCTTTCTGGGTGTTGATTGCAACAGCACTCATAACAAACCTCTGTACACTAACCTGAGTTTCAACGTGCTTTTCAGGAAACCTTACTGGGGCAGTGGAGTAGATTGAAAAGGAAAGAGGGAAGAGGCAGGAAGCTAGTTGCTGTGGACCAGGCTGTGCTTGCTGGAACCACACACACTGAACCTCCTGGGACATCCCCTGTCCGGGTGGATACCACATCCTGCAGCATGTTTTCTGCTAACGTGATTTTCCTAACTCCTCCACTAGTCTCCTGGCTCCTGATTTCATCAACATATATCAGGAATCGAATTAAATTTTGATCATTTTTGGAAAGGAGAAAGAAGAATCTTCCATAGACAATTAAAATACAAAAAGAAAAACACAGGCTGTCACGGGACAGGATAGAAAGATAGAGAAGATGGACCCGCCATGCTGGAAATGGAAGGAAGTGAAATAAACCAATGGACCAGCAACTGTGAAACCTATCATCCTTCCTGAAACAAATCATTCAAGAGACAGCACCTTCAAAATACATCAGCAAACACTGCCCAGACTTTTTAAATCAATGCATATAAACAGATTTTTAAGCAATATATGAATGAAATGGCATGCCTAGTTTCATATCTTGATTTTTTCCACCTTATGTTATTTCTTTCACGTTTTCTATACGAGGAAGAGAAACAACCTTTTGATTCAACAGGGGCTCCTGGAGTCAGTTTGTACACTTGGGTTTTTACTCAAAATATAAATCAATGGTTTTAAGGAAAACTGGAGTTATGCTACCTCATAAGAAACTGGCAACCCACCAAATGCCCTTCCTTCAAATGCATGGACACAAGGCAATCACTCACTCTTGCCCCCTCCCCCCACACACGTCCTACCCCTGCTAGGTAAAGGGGTTCAGCCTGTCTTACTAAATATGGTAGATATAAATAATGTTGATAAAATAATTGTATCATATACAATATTCAAAAATACATGTAACTTATAAGAATCAACATAAACTAAACAATTTGGTTCACACTGCCTATTTTAAAAAAGGACATTATCATTACCTCGAAATCTCCTATAGTTGTCCCAACCCATTTCAAACCTTCTCTCCCCCTCAAAATTAGTAATCATTCTCTCAAATTGTGTATTTCCTTGCTTAGCTTTATAGTTGTATACATGTTTGCATCTTTAAACACAAACACACATATACAACACACACGGCTACATGGTTTTGAGCTTTATGTAAGTGGAATCATACTGTGTGCATTCTTCTGTGGCTTTTTTTTTTTTTTCACTCAATGATATAATCCTGAGATTCACCTACATGCATTTAGTTGAAGGTAGGTTGGTTTTGTCAACTCTGAAACATAAACACCATGGCCTCCGATGTTAATAAAAGCCACAGGTAGTCAGAAGTCAATAACCTCCCTAACTCATCCCAAGAGAAAAGAGACATTTGCACATCAGTGTCAGGGTTTCCATAATGTAATGGTCCTGCTGGAAAACATTATTTTTTTTCCATTCCTTTCACCACCCTACCTCCCACAGGGACAATGGGCACCGCCGCCAATATCGCTATGGAAAAATGTGTCCAGTGAAACATCCCTCTCAGCAAGCCAGGCATTCAAAAATCTCTGCATCTAGAGGGGGACAGGCTCAGCATGCTAGTCCTCTCCTCTCTGCTCTGCTCATCTCCTGCCAAATAGTCCTGTCCCAGCTCTCCAGCCAGATGAGAGATTCCCAGCAGCCACTGCAGCCCACGTCCAAACCCTCCTGTATGTCATTGCTCTGGGCTGCACACCTGAGCATGGCTTTCTCAGCTCACACCCATGAAGAAGAATGGTCTTGGGGAAACTATTATCTTCTGATGTTCTGGATCTATCCTTTCACTTGGCATTTTGTTTCTGAGACAAGTTTTCCAAGCCCAAAAGGCAACCCCACGTAGAAGAAAGGTCATATCAAGAGCCATTTCCCCCTCATTTCAGCTGGATAAAATGAGAGTCTGTTCTGTTGGCATTCCACATTTAGCATTTCCACTGCAGGCGCTTCTGGGAATTTCCCCTCTGAAGAAGACTGAATTAGACCCTCAGCCAGGCTGGCTGGCCATGAAGCATCTGAATTCCAAATGTCAAAGCTTTCCATCCAAGAGGTTCCGATCTTTTGCTCTCATGGCTCTGTTTGCAAAGGCATAATTAACAAGCCATGGACTTCTCCTTTCCAGGAAATCTATTTTCCTGGTCTCAGGAAAGAAATCCCAGTTCTGTACCAGACATTCTTTCTTCACATGTGACATCCCTGGGACTCAGCACCTTATCTCTGAAGGCTTCCTTAACCATCCCACAACCCTAGCATCACTGACTCATCCCTCCTCTGCGCCCGTCACTCACTCCATATGAAGTGCACCCAAAACATATTCTAGCCTGTTTGCTTCCTTATTTGGCTATGGGTTCCTTTAGGGTAGGAGAGTGTCACATCCATCTCTATATTCCCAGATTAGGCCAAGGCCTGGCACAGAAGAGGCAGCCAGGGAATCTATGATGGTTGTCCTGAATCCCCTGCTCCTGGTCTACCCCACAGGCGACCTGGATGGCCGGCCAGAGTGTCAGATGAGCCACTTGCAGCCAGAGGGTATGCTCTAAGAGGCTGACATGGGTGACTATCCTTCTCTGGAAAAGAAGCTGAAGAACATGAGCGAAATGCCAGGCCAGATTCTTGAGACAAAAATGAGTCCAAACTGAGGATACTCAGCACTAACATTGAGTCTGAAATGTTAGAGTGGGAGAATATCTGGGAGACAAAGTGAAAATAAACTGGATACTAAAGTAAGCCACAGCAGAACAAGAAGACTAGAAAGACTTAGAACCATAAGCCAGCCAGGCTTAAAGAGGGTAAAGGCAAATAGGTCATAACTAAATTTTGAATGGCCTTGAATGCCATGCTACAGTGTTTGGACGTTACTCTGTGAGACAATGGCAAAATTACCCCCATAGCACTTGAAGGCAGTTGGCTTCCCCCAAATGGAGCCGAACTGCTTGAGAGGAGCAATGCCACTTCTTACAACAGGAATTGAATTGGAATTCTGTCTCTGACTCTAGTAGAAGGGAAGGCATTTTTGTGGCTCAAAAAGTCTTGGCACAATGTTGGATTAACTCCATAAATGAAACCCAAGCTTGCAGGCTTCGGGGTGGGGGGGAGGAGAGAGAGAGAGAGAGAGGGAGGGGGGGAGGGGGGGAGGGGGAGGATCAGGCCCAGTGGGTGCCTAATTCTCCTTGATATTTCTCTCACTTATTCTCCAAACCATGCCATTATCCTCTGTAAAATGAGGATATTAAGTTTTCCTTCCAGTTCATCATCTATGAAGCTAGAAGGCATATTTTTTTTTTTTTAGAAACAACCAGATACAAAGCCTGCAATTGTACGTTTTGCTAAGGGTTCTGTGGGACAGTGAAGGCATCCATATTCCCAACACGTCAAATCCCGACACTGAACAGAGCCCAGGCCCACGGCACTTGACATAACGTCTACAGGGACCTGGAGCCGAGAGGGCTTTGCCTGGACAATTTCTGAGAAACCTGGACACCATGTAGAGATTATCCCAAACTGAGATCATCCTGACCAGATATGACTGGTTCCCATATCCTTACATCTAAAACAAGATCATCAAATTCTGCTAAAACTTCCTAAGCCAAAAAGCCTGGCCATTGACCTTATTTTATGAACAGAGTCTTGATAAAACAGAAAGAAAAATTCAAGTTGAGCATTTCAGACCGATAATGATCCTTAAGGTCATCCAGTCCAATATCCTAATATTACAGATGAAAAAAACAAAGCCCAAAGTGGGGACTAGACTTAACCAATGTCACAAATCTGCAGAGAGAAGGAACTGGGAAACAAAAATCATGTCTTCAAACTTCAAATACCAATCTCCAAAACAGATTCAAGCCTGGTATTATTTTAAATGACAGAATAATAATAAAGTGTTATAAAATGGGAACGACATGGGAGAAAAGTTCAATTTGAACACTAAGAGGGAAAATACAAATAACAGAGAAAACAAACTGTTCAAATAGCTGATACTAATCAGAGAATACCAGGGCCCAGGTTAATTAATTACTTATCTCTTATGAAAATGTGAAATAAGGGTGATCAGGCTGGGGAACGACCCGTGCTTTTAGCTCATCGGGACCACTAATGTCAAGAGCATGGGAAGTTTAAATGGTTAGGCGTGCTAAACTGAAGGAAAGTAAAAGAAGGACTGGGTACATTTTTGGATGGGCCCCCAATGGGGGGCTCCAAATGGGAATGTAGTAAGTGGGGGTAATGGGAACCACCTCGTGAAACTTGACTTGCAAAGAATCTGCACAAATGTCCAAAACACTGAATTCCCTTCCTGAGCCTCAGTTTTCACAGCCCTGAAATAGTGACCCACTTCCCAGGGCATAGTGTTAGCAACATCAAAATCTCTGGTAAACCATGGTCTTATAGAAACATAAGAACATTGTTACTCAAGTTTTTATGGGACCAGGGAGGTTTGCTTGAGATTCTGTGATTTTTGAACCTGCTTTTTGTAACAAATGACAAAAATATTTCACAAAGGAATAGAAGAAATTTCTCTTCAACAGGGAGTAGAAAGGGGTATTTAACAACCTATCAAAACAACCATACATCTTGCTGCCTGCCAGATCAGTAACCAAACCATAAATTTAAATGGAAAAAAAAAAAAAAAAAAAAAATGTGCAGTTGTTTTTAGAATAATGAGATTCTAATGAGCCATGCATCTTCTGTGCCATTACCTAAGCAGTTTCTTATTTAAGATGATATTTGGAAGACACCAGTGACAAAATGCTACTGCTAATCTGAACTGCTACATGTCACATTGTTCCCAAAGATGTTACCCTGGGAGGGACATCAATCTGGAAAACAGGACAGCTGGGTTCTCATCTCAGTTCTGCTCTGTCTTTACTGAGACCTCAGCCACATTCTGTCCACGCTGTAGGTCTTGAATTTCTGGTCTGTAAAATGAAGATTTGACCCGGAGGTGCTATTTCTGGATCCTGCCATCTTTAATTCTCAGTCTCTCTTTCTAGCTATTGAATTTGGCTTGTTGCCTTCCTAACATACCAGCGTGAGAAATCATCATGCAGTGGGGAGCTGGGCTCCCACTGGACAGCGAATGGCAGGTTCATTGGGTTTCTCCTCTTCCTTGGACAACTTCAGGAGATGAAAAGAAAAGAGATTTGACATGGTGCCCCAGTCCAGGACATTTCCCTTTTGGCATTTGCTTTCCTTCTTCATTTCCCTTTCCATACTACCTCAAACCCCACTCACCATTAGATCACCAGTGCCTCTACACCAGTCATTGACTGCCCCTCTCAAAATCAGAATGGAGAGAACTATACATGATTCTCGAAATACAATATTCACTCAAACTAAAACTCACCAATTACCTGGGCACAAGAGAAAACACAGGAACCATTGTGCATCTCTGACAATCAGAATATATGGAGACATGTTCTAAGTAGCCCTAAAAGAGCCCTAATTAAAATCAATTGGTTACAGAAGAGAGCTTTAACATAAGACACATCAGCCCATTTTATGTTCTTCCTAAATAGCATCCATTTAATAAAACTACTGTGACTCTGAAATATTTTCTTAAAATAAATATGAACATGATTATCTAACAGTGCCCTGTGTGTGCATGTGTTTTCACACACTTTAGGTGTTGTTATATGCTTTCAGCCAGGAAGAGCTCCCAAGCAGGTGGCATCAAAGGGAACTCTACCCCCATCCTTGAACTGAGTGTGCTCTGCAACATGTGTGGTTTATCTGTTACAAGTGTGTGTGTGTGTGTGTGTGTAGGTGTGTGTGTGTTTTAACCCATAGTGGAATACAAAACCTGTTTCAGACTAGTGCTGGAGTTTTCTAGAATTTTAAAAAATCTGCTGGATGTTGTTATTAGTCTGTTCTCATGCTGCTAACAAAGACACACCCAAGACTGGGTAATCTACAAAGGAAAGAGGTCAAATTGACTCACAGTTTGGCATGGTGGGAAAGGCCCCAAGAATCTTATAATCATAGTGGAAGGGGATGCAAACACATCCTTCTTCTATAGTGGCATCAAGGAGAAGCGCAGAGCAAAAGGGAGAAAAGCTCTTTGTAAAACCATAAGATCTCCTGAGAACTCACTCACTATCACAAGAACAGCAGCATGGGGGTAACCTATGATTCAACTACCTCCTACCAGGTTCCTCCCATAACACGTGGGGATTATGGGAGCTACAATTCAAGATGAGATTTGGATGGGGACACAGACAAATCATATCAGACTTTAAATGGCCATTAAATTGCAAATATTGCCGCATTTTAAGATTCCAAGTAAATGGATGAAAAAACTGAGATTGAAGACTGGTAAGTAATCAGGAGGTGCTTTGCCAGATTGTCCCTATTCTTGGTTTTCTGGACTATATGCTGATTGGTGAAGTTCCTGCTCAATGCCTGATTGTATGGTCACTTGTGTTGCTCCACAGAAGTGATCTGCTTGACCTACCCCTGTAAGCTGGAGGTTGGTCAGAATAAGCTTAGATGCAGAAAATACAGTGCATTATACTGCCTTGACTACATTCCTACCAGATGTCCAGAATCTTAATCTATATTACATCCCTGCCAGATAGCCCAAAGTCAAGGGCTCCTTACATTTCCTATTGCTCATTCAAGAACGTGTCCTCTGTTCATGAAAGGCATCTTGTGAACTCTCAGAGAAGCTCTAAGAGACTCTCTTCTGCCTCTCATCTCCTAGGAGTTTTACCTCTTAGAGGCATCGTGCCCTTTCTTTACATAGTTTGTGCTTATAACTCAGGTTTTTTATTGCTTTTCATTTTCACTTACAAGGAAATAATCACTAATAACCCACAATAAACTATTTGATTGGGAAAAAGATGATAAGCAGTCATTTACAGATTGGTGGAAGACTTTTGATATTGTATGATATTGTTGGCATCATAAGTGATCCTGCAGCCTGGAGAATTGAACAAGAATAATCCAGCGGGGGAAGCCATAACTGGAAGCATGTGTTTGGTGACTTTAAAGAATAGGGATAGAACAGAAGAGCCATGGAAACATGTTTTGACAGGGACCATGCTCCAGAGACCCCCATATCATGCAGAGTCATTTGAGGGTCCCATTTCTAGAAACCGTACCCTAGTGAGAACTGTCATAGGTTTGGTAATGGCAAGGGACTATTTCCCAACACTGGAAGTTTTTGAACATCAGTTGGATGTGAAAAGATGAATGCACAGGGATGTTTATTTAACATTATTTATAATGGTGAAAAAAATAGAAATAAGCTAAAACCCAACAATAGATGATTTGTTACCAAAAGTATGGTAAACCCACACCATGGAACACTATGAACGTTATGATGTAAGTATACATTTATTTATAGAGGAAAATGGTGATAATATAGTGAACAAGCAGTAATATATAGTATGAGCTCATTTGTAGAAAAGACTCTAGGTAGCTATGCACCCAATTGCTAACTATATTTATCCCTGGGTGGTGAAAAGACACTTATTGTTGTTGTTTTCATTTTGCTCATATGTGTTTTCTAATTTTAAAAAGTGAATATATGTTGTTTGTATAATATTTCCAGGTTCAAATAAATAAATAAGGGTTGATCGGTCTTCATAGCACTTAAACCCTCCTCTAACATTGAGACTCTATGAAACTCATGACCTAAAACTGTAAACAACTAAATGCCCTGTGCCCTCTCCCAGCTGGCCAACCTCTAACCTGGAGGATCTTTTGCATCCTCTGGATATATGTCACCAGCAATAAACAGACAACTCATCCCTAGGACAGGGGGCTACACCAATAAGTCCCATGGTCACGGCAGGAATTGTGATGGGCAGAGCAGTACTGAAGCGGCACATTCAAAGGGATGATACGGTCAAAATAACACCAGCACTCTGCAAATGATAAACAGGATGGAGCACCGCTTGGCTCAGGTGAACTCTGCAGTTTGTTTTCTTTTTGTTGTATTTCCCCATCCGCGAAATAAGGATTTGCCTTTGGGTCTCACAGGCCCCACGATACTGTTATCTTGAGTTGTTCAGTGCATTGCAAAGGATGAAAGGACACTTGTTAGTTCTAAATCTAAACACACCACCCACTCCAGGCATCATAAACACTATTATCCAGAGTTGACGGATGAGATTTATAGATATGTATGTAGAAGACAAGTTGAAAATTTGCAAGAAGTAGAGCATTATAATGAAGATAATAAATGTAATCCATTTTGTCAACAAAGCTGGCCAAGAATTATATTTTTAAGTGAATCTGTAGAAGGATAAATACATTTAATTAGAGGCTGATATTCTAAATATCAGGTCAAGATTAAGGTCAATGTCAAACTCTAATCTTCATACCTCACAAGAGTGTTGAAGATTTAGTTCTAGGAAGATGATGGACCCAAAAGTCCTTTGTATGCTTTGTGAAGGATTGCTGTTGTTGGTATGAGTAATAGTAAGAAAACAACGTAAGTTGTCCTCTAATATCTTAAGAACACTAACTTTCACCAAAGGCCTGTTGTTGCCTGCTAAGATATACAGAACCATGTTAGAAACATCATTGTTTTCTTTGTTGATAAAATAGAAATCAGCATCTAGAACTCCACAGAAACATGTAAAATATGAGGAAAAACATCTTCATTGGACTAGGCATGTCAGCCCTTGCTTTAATATATTAAAAATATTGTACCTGGAGGGAAATCATAATTCAAAATACTTCATTCACCACACCACTTCTGAAACTAATATTAAGATTTTTAAGTCTCTAACAAATGCTTCATACAGAGTAATATATGCTTTTCACTGTTGACCCGTGAAAGGGATATCACAACCACATTTTATGTATGAAAACTCAGAGGCTAAGAGTAATAAGGTGATCCCCTCAAGGATCCACAAGCAGAAACTTTCAGGGCCAGGATTCTCATCCACATATTTCGATTTCAAGACTCATGTCCTTTCTACTTTAAATGAGCTGCCTGTCTTCTCCTGCTCCACTGGGCAGCCTCATGATACACAGTATGGGTTTACTACTTGAAAATCCCTCATTTTAACAGAGGAGTGGCTTATGAAAAATGGTTTGTGGTAGGCAGGTCATCTTCTGCCCTACTTGTGACCTGCTGGTTGCCTAACTCATGATTGCAGTGAAGTCACAGTTATCCTAATTGCCATCATCACAAGACCAAGCCATGCAGGAAAGGTGTTTCCTCCCAAACCCCAAGCATTTGGACCATTGTTTATGACGGAAATAACGTTGGGGACTGACCCAGGATAAAACAGCTGGTCACGTAATTTAAAATCATGTTCTATTAACAGGAAGATGTGCAGGTTCCTGATGCATAGGAGTTTATTTGTTGCTGTCATTTTTATTCAGGTTCCATCTGAGTTGAAAATGGAAATAATGAATGTAGTCTACACTTAGATGCTTTGTTAGAATCAAGAGAAAAATATTTTTCTCAAACTGATGGAAAACATTTGAGAAGTATTTTGGGGGCAATGGAGAAAGCCCAGGTTCTATGATCCCAGAAACCTGGGTTTTAATACTTGCTAAGTTATAAGATCTTAGGCCAGTTATTCCACCTTTTTTATCCTTAATTTCTTTGTGTGCCGACAAGTTTTCATAGATCTCACAGCTAGGTCCTGACAGAGCCAGGATTGTAATTCAGATTCCATCCAAGGGAGGCTTGTTGCACATTAACAGGGATGTACCATTCAGAAGACCCATGAAGTGGCACACACTGAGGGTGTGGTGGTGCAGAGTGGGGAGCCTGCCCTCACACTGGAGGATACCAGAGACCAGGTGGTGGAGGAAGACGTACGCGAGACGTTGTTTTAGGAAAATAAACTGTTGATGAAATGAAGAGGCCCACATAAAGAATTCCAAGCTCAGAGGTTGATGAGTCCATCTGAGGTTCTAAGGGCAACCTCTCCATAGAGATTTTGTTCAGTTCCATGAGAAAAACCAAAATCCTGAAAGCTCTCCAATCGCATGTCAATCAAACAAGTTCTTTGTCTGAAACTCACTAAGCATTTGTGCTGGCCAGGCACTGGCATGCCCTCCCCACAGAATTATTTAGAATCCAGAGGGAAACCCAAACACAGAGACATGTACACAATATCAAGCTGTAAACTAAGTTGGGTGGGAAGACTTTTGTCCAAAGCATGAATAAGAGCTAAGGAGAAAGCTTGCTAGCTCTAGGTCTCCAACTTTGTTCTGTAGAGTGAGGGATTATAATCTGTCTATCTCACGTGGTAATGTTCTCTTTGATCTTGCTGTTTCCACATCGATTCTCCTC
The DNA here is from genome assembly GCF_002776525.5 of Piliocolobus tephrosceles. NCBI lineage: Eukaryota > Metazoa > Chordata > Mammalia > Primates > Cercopithecidae > Piliocolobus > Piliocolobus tephrosceles. The sequence goes on along the minus strand of NC_045447.1, from coordinate 30,491,697 downwards.
CTACTCCCTATTTTCTCCAATAATAATAATAATACCCTCAGCTCCATTAAAAGGTAGGTCATCAAACCCATCCCACTGTTTTCTTCATTTACTGAAGAGTTTAGAATTTGATGACTTATCTTCTCAGCCCTTGTCTTATCATCTGTCTTGGTGATGTCATCATCCATGTGGATTACCCACTCATGGCTCTGGCCTCTCACTTACATTCTTACTTTCACCTTGGACCTTACTGTCCAAGTAAGGACAACCTGTCCTGCTCACCTCTGAAATTTCTTTTTTGACCATCCCACCCTAGGATGCTCACCTCCTCTCTTACCAGCTTACATCCTCTCCCAGACCCATGCCAATAATTCTTGGGCCCAATTATGAGCTCCAATTCATTGGGTCTGCATATTTGTTCCTTTTCATCACCTCCATCATATCCTTATTTTCCTCTTACCAGGTGGGTTTCCATGATGTGTTTCATAGTCACTCCCTTGCCCCTTCAACTCCCTTGACTCTCTCCACCAAACTCCCCTGGAAAAACTCCAACACTAGTCTGCAGCATTGAGTAGGGACCATAAGCACAAATCCTGCATATTTGTGAGATGATGTAGCTCACAAATTAGAATTAGAATTAAAAGCCTAGACAAATTCTGAGTGTGGCAACAATTCTCTCCAGTCAATGAGTTGACTGGCTTTTTGCACATGTGTTCTTATATGTGAGTAAAAAGTAAATAAATAAAGCATTGTTGATTTAGACAGATTAAGGAAAGGAGACAGGAAACTTATGAAAAATAAGTTTCTGCCTCTAAAATGAATATAGTAATTGGATCTGCTAAAGCAGTGCCAGGGAGAGGCCAGACCACTTGCATTCACTATATTGCCTGATGATCTTATAAACAGAAGATGCTTAATTTTTTTTAAGACAGAATCTTGCTGTGTCACCCAGGTTGGAGTGCAGTGTTGCAATCTTAGCTCACTGCAACCTCCACCTCCTGGGTTCAAGCAATTCTTGTGCCTCAGCCTCCCAAGTAGCTGGGATTACAGGTACACATCCGGCTAATTTTTGTATTTTTAGTAGAGACAGGGTTTTGCCATGTTGGCCAGGCTGGTCTTGAACTCTTGGACTGAAGTGATCCACCCACCTTAGCCTCCCAAAGTGCTGGGATTACAGGCATGAGCTACCATGTATGGCCGAGGATGCTTAATTTCTTAACAGAATCAGTCTCTTATTAAAATATCACCTTTTTAACTCTCAAGATTTAGTTAACAAATTTCTTTGAAGAAAGAGGAGGAAAAGATAAAACTTAAGGTACTTTTATGATCATAAAGCTAATAAATGTTCATCATAGAAAATTTGAAAAATATAGACAAGAAATTCCTGGAACAAAGTGAGCACCCAATAGTTAGTTATCTGTCCACGTCATTAAAAGTTGTTTTTTTGTTTTGTTTTGTTTTTTAATTTATTTTTTTATTATACTTTAAGTTCTAGGGTACATGTGCATAACGTGCAGGTTTGTTACATATGTATACTTGTGCCATGTTGGTGTGCTGCACCCATCAACTCGTCAGCACCCATCAATTCGTCATTTATATCAGGTATAACTCCCAGTGCAATCCCTCCCCCCTCCCTCTCCCCATGATAGGCCCCGGGTGTGTGATGTTCCCCTTCCTGAGTCCAAGTGATCTCATTGTTCAGTTCCCACCTATGAGTGAGAACATGCGGTGTTTGGTTTTCTCTCCTTGTGATAGTTTGCTAAGAATGATGGTTTCCAGCTGCATCCATGTTCCTACAAAGGACGCAAACTCATCGTTTTTTATGGCTGCATAATATTCCATGGTGTATATGTGCCACATTTTCTTAATCCAGTCTGTCACTGATGGACATTTGGGTTGATTCCAAGACTTTGCTATTGTGAATAGTGCCGCAATAAACATACGTGTGCATGTGTCTTTATAGCAGCATGATTTATAATCCTTTGGGTATATACCCAGTAGTGGGATGGCTGGGTCATATGGTACATCTAGCTCTAGATCCTTGAGGAATCGCCACACTGTTTTCCATAATGGTTGAACTAGTTTACAATCCCACCCACCAACAGTGAAAAGTTGTTTTTAAATATTATAATGACTGCATCCTATTGATGCTAAGGAGCTAATTGATGCTAAGGAGCTAATAATTGAATTATTCCCATTATCGGACATTTAAATTGCTCCTTTTTAAAAATTATAAAAGCATTGCCAAGAATAACTTTGTAAAAAAAAATCAGTGTGCACAATTCTAACCACTGTTTTTTGTTAAATCAGACTGCACAAAATGGAGTAAAAGAGTTTAAAGGGGTATTTTAGTTTTAAGATTTTTGATCTGCAAATTGGCTTCCTAGAAGCCAATCTGTCTTCCAGGAAGTTTATACCTATTGGTGGTTTTCACTCCCAGAGAGGAAGAGTTCCTCGGAGGGCAGACAAACACATAAAATAACTTGAAAAAAGTGAGAAGGTTTAAGTTTAGACCAGGCTAACATGGTCCCCTAGGGTAAGACGACAGCTCACTCCCTCTCCATAGAGATTTACAAGGATCATATGACTCTGAAAGCTCACAGTGCTGTCTGCAGCATGAGACAATTGTAAAATCAGCAAAGGTCCTGGCATGATGCAGATCTCAGCTTCCCCATCTATACAATGATCTCTCTACCAGTGATTCCCAGACTCAATGGCACATGCCTTGAGAACATGCTAAAGTTCACAAAGCATGCACGCATGCACACACACACACACACACACTCATACACATACATACCAGCACCCCCATACATTTCTGCATTCCTGGACCCACCCTGCAAAGGCTCAGACTCAGTCTCAGACTGAGGCTAGGAATTTCCATTTTTAACACTGTCCTTGGTAATTGTGGTACAGAAGAGCCTCTTAGCAGAGATGGCTTCTGAAAAGATTTCTCCCTTACTCACTTATTGATGGCACTGGTTCCTCAACTGTGATATTTTCACTAACTTCTGCTTGTCATAAAAATGATCCAAAACTTGGAAACAGGCAAATGAAGATGCTGTATATTCCATCACGCAGTGCTGGGTTTGGCCTTCTATTGATGGGGCTTTTCTACAACTTGCTAGGGACAGAAGATCACTTGCACATTTTTGTCTAATAGAGAGGCAAAAAAAAACTCCTGTTTGGTGGAAAAGACAGCCCCAAGGATTGGGGGTGATGATGTGATGGACATTAACCAGTTTTGTATCTAACACAGAAATCTATTACAGTGCCGTTATGTGCCTGGCTTCTCAAATACTCTCCAGACGGGTCATAGCATCTTACAAGCTCCCTAATTAATTAGTTGAATAAGTTCTTTCACATGTGTTCATTTTATATTTGTTAGACTCTAAAAATTATACCTGAACGTTTTGTTTATCTTTTAAAGGAAACTATGTTTTCTTTAAAGTATGGCTAATATTAGGGAGCTAAAGTGATCTCTTTTTAAATTTGATGGGGAAAGTTTTAAGAACATTTTTAAGACAAGTGGTACTTAATTTTTTAATGTTATGTGATTATTTTGTCCTCAAACATATTCCAATATCAATTTCTTTCAAAGGATTCTCAAATGCATCTATCTATGTATTTTCATAATCCTGTGGTTTTATAATCAAAACTGTTTGTTCCTTGTTTTTTTCTTTCCTTAAATGTATGTTGACACACAATTGAATATACAGGGAATGTATTCAGGCCTCCTTATCTACACTCCCCTGGCACTTCCTTCCCACCTCCATCCTCTGGCCCAAGATAGTAAGTGGCCCATGAGCTGCCCTGCCTTTCCGCTCATCTTTTCATTTGCAATTATAACAACAACAATAACTTCATTGATTGAGCACGTACCAGGATTCAGACAATGTATGGAGGACTTTTGTAGAGATCACCTTGGCTCTCTAATATTAGCCAATGCTGCCTTGTAATTCATTAGATGTAACGAATTTATTAATTCCACCAATACTAATAAACACAAAACAAAACATAGTTCCCTTTCAAAGATAAACAAAACATCACATATTGTTTAGGTATAATTTTCAGACTCTAACAAATATAAAATGATCATGTGTCAAAGACCTTCTTCAACTAATTAATTAATTATAGAACTAGTAAGATGTTATGACCAGTTCCCTACCAAGCTGTAGAGAAGCCCCATCAATAGAAGACGAAACCCAGCACTGCATTGATGGAATATACAACATTCTCATTTGCCTGTTTCCAAGGTTTGCATCGTTTTCATGACAAGCTGAAGTTAATGAAAATATCACAGCTGAGAAATCAGTGCCATCAATGAGTGAGTGAGTGAGTAAGAAATCTTTTTTTTTTTTTCTTTGAGCTGGAGTCTTACTCTGTCACCCAGGCTGGAGTCTAGTGGCACGATCTCAGCTCCCTGCAAGCTCCGCCTCGCAGGTTCACGCCATTCTCCTGCCTCAGCCTCCCGAGTAGCTGGGACTACAGGCACCCACCACCACGCCCGGCTAATTTTTTTTTTTTTTTTTTTTTTTTTTTTTTTGTATTTTTAGTAGAGACGGGGTTTCACTGTGTTAGCCAGGATGGTCTCGATCTCCTGACCTTGTGATCTGCCCGCCTCAGCCTCCCAAAGTGCTGGGATTACAGGCGTGAGCCACCGCGCCTGGTGAAATCTTTTATCAGAAATGTGGTGCAGCCTTCTGGGATCAAACACCAAAAAAAGAGAGAGAAAAGAAAAAGGAAGAAAGAGAGAAATCAAAAAAGAAAAGAAAGAAAGGAAGGAAAGAAGAAAGTGAGAGAAGGAGGGAAGGAGGGAGGGAATGAAGAAAAAAACCAGGTTGCCAGTTTTATTCCTCATTCTTCATGCCTAGAATTTGGATTCACCCAACGTATGTTATTTGCTTAGATATTTTATCCAACAGTGTTTATAGTTCTGTCAAAATCAAGGCAATTAGGACTGCCTACTAACAGCATCTGAATAAATACAGCATTATGCTGAAAGACTAGAGGAAAGCTAAAGTTACTTATGGCTTGTTCATCTAACAGTTTTGATGTATATTGATGGCAAACATTCTGTGGTTAAATCAGATATGGTACATGTTCATTGTTAAGATGCTTATTTAAATTACTGCATTTTGGTTTTGATATATACTTCGCTATTTGGATTTTTATTCCTTTAGAGAAAAGGGCATGACCATTTTTTTGGAAAAAGTCATAAGTGTTTCAGGCACAAATGTCTAAATCCTTCTGACATGAAAGTGATATGTTTAGATTGAGGCTGAGCAGAAAAAGAAATAATCTTATTTTTTCCTTGCTATTGGAAGTAAAAATATTCAGACATTTTTAGATGTTTCTAGGATTTATTTTTTCTTTTCAATGCAGTTTAAGTTTTCAATTTATATTGATAGAAACAAATTCTATTAAAAAAAATATATATTTTTTTAGGAACGACCAAAGCCATGATAGGTTGGAACAACTGAAAAGCGCCAAACAGACATTTGGATGGATATCACTTATATAAATCTACCTTACCATCCCATGAGGGCAAAAAAATTCCTTGGGATATTTCCTGTACTCTTTGGTTTGGCTAACCAGAAATATCTTCGAAAGAGTCTTTATACTAGTACCATAAAATCTCTAATTTTGGAATTTAGTGGAAATCAGAATCACAATGCCAACAATAAATGGAAACAAAATAAAATTATTTTTTAAAAGTTTCCCAGTTCCAGCCAACATTTTAATTATCTAAATGTCAGTATAAGGAATCTTAACTAAAACATGTCAGCCTTTGAAGAGACAAAACATAGCACCCCATTTAGACTGACATAGTAGATATTTGTGTTGACACAAATGGGCTCTCCTGTCCCTTTCATGAATGGCTTCATGGGTGTGGGAGTTGCAAGAAAGAGAAGAATTACTGAATCAGTTTCCTCCACCCCAAACACTGGAGAAGGATGGCAAAAGGACCTGATCATTAATGACAGCCATTATGGCCAGACACTTTACAAATGCTATCTCCTTTAATCCTGCCACTCCCTGCAGGATAAATGTTATCCTCTTCCTTTTAACAAATGAAGAGACCAAGTCTCAGAGAACTTGAACTTGCCCAGGATCACATAGGAATACACACACACCAGAAACAGTAGCCTGGTAAAATTCACTTCCATTGAAAACCATTTCTTCCTGTAGACATCCTCAGCCTACTAGAACCTTAGTCAAAGGCTACTGGCGAGCAGGAAAGCAAAGCAAAAAAAAAAAATGCCTCTTCCATGATCAATCTTTGAACAAGCACAAACCAGGAAAGAGATTTGGACTCTGGTGTTCTGACTCCAAGACTTGGATGTCCTAGCATCCCTGCTTCTGTGTTCAGTCTGGGGTTCAGAGAAGGCCTGGTTCTCTGAACACATTCACATTCTGCATGTGCCTATATATACGGGAATGTCTAGGTCCACCATATCTATAGCGAGCACTTAAATCACACATAGTCCTCTAAACTTGAAATGCCTATACCAGTTGTGGAGACAGTCACAATGGACAGGTGTCCATTGTTTTTCTAAGAGCTGCTTTATCTTGGATGTGATGCTAACAGGATGTGATGAGAAAAAAATCACAAAACAATCACTGCTCCCCATGAACTGAAAGCTCATATTTTAAATATTCATAATAAAGCATCCCACAGGTACATTACCAGTGAGACCTTCCAAATCATAAACAATGACCTGTCAAAGTCAAAAGCTATGACAGAAAAGAAAAACAATTTATACAGCTATCCAAAAGCAACAAAAAAGATACAACTAATTCTTGGAAAAACTGACAGGCTACATTTTACTCAAATTTATTTAGACCAAACGGTCTTGAGATGTGATTAGTTTTGTTGATCTACTGTTGCCAGGAGCATGAAGCTTTGTATGAATTATTCTGAAAAAAAGAAAAAGCTGCTGTACTTGGTAGGTTTTCATCAGAATCTTACACACCTTGATCAATAGCTTAATACAGCTCACCTATCTGGAATATAATTTGCAGGGAAATCAACATGACATGCCTCACAGGGTCCAATTTCTCCAATTAGACGCGGCACAGTGTTATATTTGAGTAAGTGGAATGGAAAAATGGTCATTCTTTACTTCAGCTTTTTCCCAGGCTAACCTCTCAACCATGCTTTGGTTACTCTTCATTCTTAGCACTTATTTGGCATCAGGCTCCATGAATGGCACAGAGAATGAAGTAATAACAAAGGTACAGTTCCTCTAAGAAGCACAAAGCCTACTGGGGAATAGTCAAGTAAACCAGCAACTGCAAGATAATCTTATGGCCTAAGTCCAGAGAACTTTGAAACATCAATCTGAACCATCTTCAGCCAAACTCAGGGAAGATTTCCAAGCAAATGTGAAGTTTGATCTAAGTCTTGAAGAACAAGGAGAAGCATACCGGGTAGAGAAGAAAGAAGAGGACCACAGGTGAAAGGAACAGCATGTGGGAAGGTATGCAGGTATGAAACAGTCTTATATGTTTGAATGTCTGGTTCTTATCTTCTAACGGGAGACTGGATGGGTCCTGAGAAGTCCAAGTGGTGGAAGCATCACCTTAAATTGTAGGTCTAAGATCTCAGGGCTGTGGGTTTACTAAAATCAATAAAGCATGCAAATTGAGATTCTAGAAGGCAGACTGAGAGATTCAAACTATCCACCAAATTAAGTAGAATCAGATAATGGTATCAGAAGGCAAAATATGGGGCCAAGGGATCTAAGAGCCAGAGGTTATAAGTGGTCCTATCATGTTGGAGAGGCAGGGTGTGGGGGAGTCACTGTTCGGGAGGGTCTTTTACATGCTTTTTGCAGCAATATATGAGTCCGTTCTAGTTAAAATACCAGAGCTAGAATGTTGAAAGTAATGGTAGTTTAATCTGTGTCCATGCAGATAAACCTACCAAATGTATAATAAAAACTGATTAATTAGAGTCCAGTACAGTTTAATTAGAGTTAGAAAACAGAAAACCACTCTAGGTATTCAGAGGGAATTTAATACAGGAAATTGTTTCTATACATAGCTGAGAAAACACACAAGAGTGGTGAGTTACTCATAGATTAGTAACAGCAGGAAACTTCTAACACACCCAATACTGAAGGGAGCCCAGGAGCCAGGATCAGAAGAAAGACACTGGAGCCATGGTAGCCCTGTACAACAGGGGCTGGAGTCTTGGAGGGATGAAGCTGATGCTGGAGCTGCTACCCAAAGCAGAGATGAGGGAAGAAATACCCTGGACTATCACCTCGTCCTGCCCTTCAGTCTTCTGCCAGTTTCTTATCCTCCTATTGACCAAACCAACTGAGAAGCCAGAGAACAAAGAAGCCTGGAAAATGTAGTTCCTCATAATAGAGAGCAGGGCAAAAAAGGGCAAAGAGAGCATCTGACAGCAAACAAGTGAATAACCAGCAAAGTCAAGGTTAACACAGAAGACAGAAGATATGGGGAGAACAAGATCATGAAGCATCCTTTTTGTATTTTATTCTTTGGAAAACAGAAAATGGCTACACAGTTTTAACTATAGCCATCTTCGTGTTTTATAAAGATCATTCTGGCTACATACGAAGGTTGAGTTTTAGGAGCGTGACTGTAAGAAGCCAGAATACTGTTGTGATTGGTTTTGATAAAAGGCAGAACAGCAATGTTGATGGTCCTAAGCATATGGATGCCAAGAGTCAATATAGGGATTGGGGTCTCCATCAAACACCACCATGAGAACAACCAAAAGCCCTCTTTGAGGATAAACATCCTGATTTTGAGTGAACACTGAAGCTTTTATCTAGCTGGACAAAATCACACATTGGACTTTTATACTTAAACTCACGTGGTAGCATTTCACTTCCTGGCCCCCTTGTGGTTGGGTAGGGTCATGGGACTAGTTCTGACCAAAGAGTTACAAGCAGGTGTGGCCTGTATCACTTCCAGGCAAGGGCATTAAATTGCCAGTGTGAGACCCTCCAGAGTTCACACTCTCACTCAGCTGCGATGACCAGCAACATTTGATATGGTAGCTGCTTCGTCAACCTGGGTCCCCCAGTAAGCAGGCACGGTGCAGAGTCCCCTAGGAAACCGACAGTGGACAAATTGCATAGGCAAGAAGGAATCAATCTTTGTTGTACACAGAGATTTTGGAGTTCTTGTTAATGCAGCTTAACCTAGCCAATCCTGGCTAATACCATAGCTGTAAAATCCTTCAGAGGATCATTCTCAATTTTCTCTTCTGTATAAAAAGGGAATAATAATACCATTCTCGTATGCAATTATAACAATAAAATAACCTGATATATGTGGATGTGTTTTGTAAATGACAGCTGTTTTTCTTCATTCAGTAAACTGGAGGTACGACCAATGCTTTTTTAAAGAGGACAAATAGGATGAAAGGAAATAATTACTATTCAGTTATTTTTTCTCCCTCTTAAAGGAAAACTTTATGTTCCATTTCAGTAGTCTTCTACCCTGACCTCAAAGTCTTTAGATAAAATTTTGTTTGAGTGACAATTTTGGGAAAATCTGCCTTATCGCTTGCTGATATAGTATATACAGACTTCCAGCAGGCCTTGGCCACTTTTGACTAGCCCTTTTGAAATGTGTACACCTGTACCTGAGGAGACACCACTGTCAGCTTTGACTGGAAAAAAAAAAAAATTCCTCCAATATGTGTTACTCACCCCAGCATCACCCGCTACCAAACTGTGGATTCATTTATTTAATTAGCAGTCACAGAAATATATTAAGCATCTTTTATATGCACAGAACCTTGCTATGGTCAGGGTAGCTATACTTTCTGAAATTCAAATTAGGACAGAAGGACTAATAACCAAAATTGTACAGGCAGGAACAGAATGTTGAAGCTGAGCCTATCATGGATAATATGGCCATCTATGAGAGCAAATGGGTATTCATTCATTCATTCATTCATTCATTCAACATTTACTGACTTCCTACTACATGCCGTGGCTGCCAGTAATAAACAAAAATAGTCACCATCTCTGCCCTCAAGTTACTTACCATCTGGATAGGGAGAGACATGTTAGTGAAATAACCACAGAAACATGTCAACTAGCCACTGAGATAAGTGATATAACAGCCATAATATCATAAAAATGTCAAGGCGTTTAACTTAGCCAAGGAGGTCAAGTGAGCTCTCCTGCAAGAATTAATGCTTAAGCTGAGATTTGAAGGTGACTGACTGGAGAGAAGAGGCTATTTCATGCAGAAGGAAGACATGGGCAAAGGCATAGTGAGTAGAAGAGACCAAAAGAAAGCTGGAATAGAGGATGCAAGGAGGAAATTATGTGAGGTGAGTTTGTATTCATGGAAGATGTAGTAGGAAGCGCTCAGCACTGATGTCCTTATACCAAGAGCGATAAGAAGCCATGGAAGACATACATAGAAGTGTCAGACATGACAACAATCTGATCCTGAGTGGCATAACGTCTGACAAGAGGACAAGACATGTCCAGCAGTAGCAATAAATTAAGGGAGATACCAGAATGCAAACTCTCCAAAGTCAGGGATCTTTGTTCACTGAGGCACCCTAAATACCTAGAATAGTACCTGGTTCATGGGAGGAACTCAGTAAGTATGTATTGAATGGATAATAAGACAGGACTTAGAGGGGCCCAATGAAGAAGCATCACTCTCAGAGATCAGGGAGGGTGTCAGGAGGCAGCTTCTGAGCCACATCTTGAAGGCCAGCTAGGATCATGCTATGTGGAGATGAAGAGTTCAGTTACTCAGGGAGGTATTCCAGGGAGAGAGACCTGCTTGAGCGCCTGGGCAGGGAGGCCTCAGAGCCACAGATGGGATGGGCAGTTCACTTTGGCTAGAACACAGGGTGCATGAAGGGGTGTCGTGAAAAGTGAGACTGCAAAGGCAGGTTAAGGTTAGCTACTAGGGGGCCACTTTGAATGTCAAAATCATTTCCGACGCTTAGCCATATACCTTCTCTTGGCATTTGGATTTCTCACTTGTGGGAAGGCTGTGTGCTATATAGCAGGAGGAAACAGGCGCCAGGAAATCCAGCTCTGGAGAAGTACCAACTCTGCACCAATGTGATGATAGAATTTTTGTTTGTTTTTATTTGGGAATTCCAGCAGGCGAGCCAGCCCTTCTCAGCACGCCCGCCAGGGAGCCACTGACCGTCTTCCCTCTATCTGACACGTGGATCTCACAACCCCAGCCTGCACTTGTCCTACCCTTTGGGAGGCAGAGACAGGGACGTGGAACTGAACGAATGTAATTCGTAATTCCGGCACCATCCAGGAAGAACGTGGGCTGCTGTTCAGTCAGGCAGAACTTCTAAAGAAGTGTTTCTCCCATGGAGACTCCAGACACTGTCTACTTGCCACTATTAATATACGTTGAACTGTTCTTGGACAAATCAGAGCTGTTGGAATGAATTGCTGATCACAAGAGCTCTGAGTGTTAGTGGGTGGTAGGAATGAAATACAAGTTACACTCTTTTGCTGTGTGTGTGGGTGTATTCCATTCCTTTCTTAACTTTTTGATGTTGGGTTCTCTAAAAGAATAACAGATCGGGAGTCGGAGTCCTAGACAGTAATTCTAGTTTGCCACAAACTAGTTTAAGTCTTAGTTACTTGACCTTTCTGGGTTTCCTCATCAATTAAAAAATAATACTAGGCCAGGCATGGTGGCTTATATCTGTAATCCCAGCATTTTTGGAGGCTGAAGCAGGAGGACCACTTGAGCTCAGGAGTTTGAGACCAATCTGGGCAACACAGGAAAACCCTCTCTCTACAAAAAATTTAAAAATTAGTTGGTGGGCCTGTGGTCCCAGAAACTTGGGAGGCTGAGGTGGGAGGATCACTTGAGCCTGGGAGGTCAAAGCTACAATGAGTTATGATCATACCACTGCACTGCAGCCTGGATGATAGAGTGAAACCCTGTCTCAGAAAAAATAAATAATAATAAAACAGAGGGTAGAGTGAGAGAGTGTGGATAACTGGGGCCCTCTGTGGCTGGGATGTGCCAAGGTCTCTGATTAGGAAGTTAGCATTTGGGTGAAGGATGGTCCAAGGCAGTAGAGATTGTGAGGCATACAGAGCAGCAGTGGCTTTGGTGCCAGTCCCTTCCACACGAGACTTCATTGAGCACTCACTCTGTGTTTATTCCAAATGCTTTACAAGTATTAACCCAGCCAATTCCTGAAACTGTCCCCATGAAGAGAACTGACCAACAAACCTGGACTCAGAATCTGCTCTGGACCCACAACTGTGCTAAGCACTGAGAACATGGCAGTGAACTCCCAAGACACCCACCCCTTGATGTCCCAAACATAGCCATCTGATACGGTTATATCCCCTACCAAATCTCATCTTGAATTTTAACTCCCACAATTCCCGTATGCTATGGGAGGAACCCAATGGGAGGTAATTGAATTATGGGGTCGGGTCTGTCCCACGCTGTTCTCGTGATAGTGAATAAGTCTCAAAAATCTGATGGTTTTAAAAAAACAGGAGTCTCCCTGCACAAGCTTTCTCTCTTTGCCTGCTGCTATCCATGTAAGATGTGACATGCTGCTCCTTGCCTTCTGCCATGATTGTGAGGTCTCCCCAGCCACATGGATCTGTAGGCCCACTAAACCTCTTTCTTTTGTAAATTGCCTAGTCTTCAGTATGTCTTTATTAGCAGAGTGAAAATGAACTAATACACCATCCTACTTCCTCCTGCCATCTGTAGCTATGTTAATATTTTAAAACAGGGGTCATGCTCCCAGGCCCAAGTCTTCTTTGTTGCAGACTGAACATACTGTGTCCTCTGCTCTGATCATGTTTCTCTTTGTCCAGATCCTCCTGAAATTTGCATCCAGGAGGGAAAAGGCATGGTGGCCTAGGACAGAAGAGGTGTTACTATATTTTATAACACAGCCCTACAGCCAGACAGTGACCTAGCCTAGCATAGATAAGAATGCAGATCACATTATTGATTACAAATGGAACTGAATTTGAGGTAACTATGAAAAACATCAGAAAGAAACCTCTATCACCTCCCATAAGTCTGATACCTTGTCATTCTCCTTGTCTCTAAAAAGACCTTTTATAACTGAATTAATAGGAAAGTCAGTGAGCATCTCCAGGGGGCTTTTTGCCCATGTACTGAGTTCCTACTTGAAGCCTCTCCACAGACCAAGATTACTGAGTTATAAATGTCTTAGATTTAGGCCCCAATTTCCCCCATCCACAATGTTTTCCCATCTGCTTTGCCCCAGGTCTGGTCTGTCTTCCTCCAATCACCTCCTAGGTGCATGCTTGGGGAAGGGGAGCAGTTAAGAACTTTTGCTCCAGCCCTGTCTCCATGTAAAGCAATACCTGAACACCTGGAGACTCCTGCCCTTTCTAGTTGCAGGTGCACTGGGGACTCAATGGACTGATGGCTCTGCTCTGTGGCCTTCTACTTCTAGAGAGGGAGAGGGTTCCTTATGATTCTTCTTTCCTCCTCAGGTGGTCTCACAGGGGTTTGGGGTTGGGGGTAGGGGAGTGGTGGTGGCAGCAAAGGTTCATGTCTGATTTTTCTTGAGCATTTAAGACAATATACAGCACACAGAAGGTGCTCAGTCAATCTTTGTTGAATGAATAAATGAATGAACGAACGAATGAATGAACGAACGAACACATGAAAACCAACTGATGTTGAGCCTGGAGAAGCTGGTATTTTCTCTCAGAATTCTCTGGGCACCCTCTTATCTTCTGGCCAATGCCTAGTGTTAGAGAAGAGCCCTTCTTCCTCAGGAGGGAAGGGGAAATAAGGAGCATGTATTGGGCACCAGTTGTGTGCCAAGAACTTTACTTACCTTGGCTCAGACAATCCTCACAGCAACCCTGTGAAGCTGGTATTCCTATCCCCCATTTTACAGATGAGGAAACTGAGATTCTGATTGTTAACCCACTTGCCCAAGGACATAGAGTTGGTTAGTGGCACGGTGGGAATTAGAACACCTTGATCCAGCTGACTCTGAACACTTGATGCTTGCTACAGTGCACCAAGCCGACCTGATGGCAAAGTTATTGTAAGAACTGACTCAGGCCCACAGCCTCATAGCCTGAGTTATCCCTAGTGCACTTCCAGAGAGTCAAGCTGCCCCATGATGGGGTGGGTGGGAATAAAGGGAGCTAGCACAACACCCCATCTGTGGAGGTGTGCAAGCCTGGCACCATGTGGTGGCTGGTCTGGCTAGTCACCAAAGCTTCTCTCAACCCTCAGGTCCCTCGCCTTGGTTCCAAGAGATAAAGGATTCCCTCCCAGGTTGCTTTGGGCCTCAGGGCTATTCTCCTGTCCCTTCCACTGCAGACCAATCCAAGAAATCACATGGTTTGGGATCAAAGCTGCTGGGAGGCCTCCTGAAGCACTCTGTGCTGACCCGCTGCTGATCCCTTGAGCTGCTGGGGAGGTCTAGGGAGTATCTTCGTGGTGGGGCTGGGGCCATCCATCCATCCACAGGAGGCGCCTGATGGGAGAGAAACCCAAGAAGGATTCTGTCTCCTCTCCTTAAAGGAGAGCCAGTCTTAAAGAGCAGAATCGAGCTCAACTTAAATCACTCTTCTGAGCTCTTTGTAAGCAGCTGCTGGGACTGTGGCCTGAGGAGGAAATGGGAGGACTCGAAGTAGCTTCCATGGATTTTCGTAGAAAGTGCTCACCCTTGTTTCACCCAGAAAATAGCGTCAGAGGACATCGCTAAAGCTTCTCATTAGGACCCTTAGGATGAAGGCAAATGCTGGTCCTTGAGGAGCATGAAAATAGAAAACCATTTGCTAACTGCTGCTTATAGATCTGTCACCCCAAAATCCTTGTAGAAATTGGCAAGGAGCTCAAAGACAGAGTTTGTTTCATTTCTTGAATCCAAGGTAAAAAAAAAAAAAAAAAATCATGCTGGGTGGTCAGATTGGTTTCATCGCATGATCAGGACCTTCAGAGGCAATAATGTTCAGTAACAAGCACGAGCATGAAATGAGGAATCTGACGAACACCAAAAAAATCCCAGAATTATAATATGTTATAGCTGTTTGCCTTCTGCCATGTTTACTCAAGTGTTTGATCTTTCCCTCCTCCCAACTGCATGAATTTCAAGAAGGAAATACTTGTGAATTTTGTTTTTATACTGTATCCCCCCTCTGGCTGAGATTCCAAGGCTGTCAGTAGTACTACCTAAGTGGGGAAGACTCTGGGAGAAAGACATAACATACCCAGTTAGGAATCCAGTGTTACCGAGGAACTGAAAGAGAGCCTGACCATGTCACCACCATTTTTATAATAATCACTTCCTTTTTAGTTTCAAAGATGGCAATACTTTCTCTGTTGGTGTATTTCTATAAAGCAGCTTCTTTGCCTGTTAAAAAACATTAACCACCAAGAGAGAAAATTAGGAATTAGTCACCATTATTATTAGATGGACAAATAGGCACCAACCACTCTTGACGTGGGTGAGGCAGCAAATGGAAACAGAAATCCCCACTGAACGAGGCTGTATCCCAGCTCTCCAGTAAGCGTCAACCTCCCTAAGCCTCAGGTGCCTTGTCTTCAAGCTGGGAATGACTGCTTCTTCCTGGCCTAAGGATTCTGTGAGTATCAGTTTGGAACCCTGTATGTGAGACGCCTCTGTCAACCGTGCTACACCTTCTTCAATGTGGAACATGACAGATATTGAACAGCATGGTGGTCCATGGCTTATTATCTGTAATGAAGCAACGGTCTTTCCAACATGACTGCTAGTCCCAGACACAAATAAAATAAAATCGTAGTCATACTGAATATTAAGGAAAAGTGGGGAGCAGCAATGATGGCATTAAATGCAGGAAATCAGGCCTGGATGCTATTGAAATGTTTTAAATAAATGCACTCCATCATTGATCAGGCACCTCTTGTAGGTGGCAGTCGGGAAATTGAGGCACAGGTCCTCAGTTGAAGGGAAACCACCACCTTGTGAAGAGACCAGAAAACAGAGCAGGTGTTAAAACCATGTGTCCCGAGGTGTGAGCTAAGCTCAGAGGACACCTGAACCAACATCAGGTGATCTGGGACAAATACCTCAAAAAAGCTTTAATGATTGCAAGGGCGCACCACCCAGAAACAGAATGAACTCCCCTCCAGTTTGCTGCAGAGTAACCAAGTTCACCTTTCATTCTTGCCCCAGGGATCGGCAGCCCAGGGAAACAATTAGCTATGCTCTTGTCTTTGCCCTTGTCTCTTGGGTGCACTTGTCATTCCCACCTGCTGCTGTGTTTATATTCTTCTGCGAGGCCATCAGCTTCTTGGCACAAGGGCTGAAGGTGATGGAAGTGGTGGCTGCTGCTGCTAACATCAAGTGTGAGCTCTTAGAGCTAATTCCACTAGGAGATACTCACACCCACCTCCCAGGGATGGCACCTGGGAGTGTCCAGGAGGAAGAGTCAAGCCCGAAGAATGCCTAGGCCATTGTTAAGGAGCTGCTCCTCCCCACTGCTCTTTGTGTCATTTACGCCAGGAGGATTAGGGCGTGTTCTGAGGTTGACCTGGGGGATGCCTCATTTCGCCAAACACAGAATGCAACTACAACAGAGGGAGGTCACAGGGCCTGACCTTGTAAGCAAATAATACTGTCACTAGAGAATGAGAAAATAATGATTTATGTCATTTTCCTCTAACTCCTTACTTTAACAAAGCCCCATTACTCAGACCTGGGACAAAGGTCTGAGTAAGCTGGGGCCCTTCCCACACACAAGCCATGACATGATGAGCTGTTTCAGGCCATGTGCCTTCTGCATCGAGTTCCCTACCTCCACTTCTGTGCTTCAGGGATGCTAGTACACATCCCATAAAGCCCCATTCAAATGTCACCTCCTGCCTGTAATCTGCACTAATCAGTAGAACTAACTGAATAACAGCACCATGCCCTGAACTGTCATAGATCAGCTGCAAACGAGCTAGGCATATTTGATGCCACGAAGAAGTAAGGGTTCTTATAGCAAAGAAGAAAATGCAAAGGAGTATTAGGTAGGCAATAAACAGTGCCTCCCACCAAAATAGTGCATTTTCGTACTCCCCACCCATCATTTTCTCCTTTTGGTGACCATAAGATATATTAACATATTAAAGTTTTAAGAACTGTATATATCTTGTTCAACCCAAATTCTCCCTCACTTATATGGCCACAGGATGAATGTTTCTTTCACTTTTTTAATTTTTTATTTTATTATTTTTGTGTGTGTGTGACGGAGTTTTGCTCTCGTAGCCCAGGCTGGAGTGCAATGGCGCAATTTCGGCTCACCACAACCTCCGCCTTCCAGATTCAAGCAATTCTCCTGCCTCAGCCTCCTGAGCAGCTGGAATTTCAGGCATGCGCCACCATACCCGGCTAATTTTGTATTTTTAGTAGAGACAGGGTTCCTCCATATTGAGTCTGGTCTTGAACTCCTGACATCAGGTGATCCGCCCACCTCGGCCTCCCAAAGTGCTGGGATTACAGGCATGAGCCACCATGCCCAGCGTCTTTCACTTTTTTATGATACCTATTAAAAATCTTTAGAAACCACATTTGAGAAATGCTATCATCCATTTGAGACACATAACATTTCTATGAGATAAACAAAATTATTCCCATTTTATAGATGATGAGATTGAGGCATCAAGTGATCAAGTAAGTTGTAAAAGTTTACCCAGCTAGGAAGCAACAGAATCTGGGACTGGAAACCGAGGCTTCCAACTCCCAACTAGGTCTTTTTCCATTAAAACCAGAAAGGTAGAGAAACAAAGAAACTAAGAGAAGAAAGACAGGTAGACTGTGTTGAATATAAGCAGAAAGAACTGCAAAAAGGACAGGAAGTGAAGGAAACAGGGCCTCTTCTGTTAAAGATAGGTCTAAGTCAGCAGACAAAGGGCAAAGAGTGGCACTAGTGGCCTCAACTCCATTGGGACCTAGCAGGGGACTGAGTAAAGTGAGGCATTCAGGAAAGGGCCTAGGTCTTTCCGGGTTTCTGTCTTTCCTTCATTTGTTCAACAACCTAGCATTCATATAACAAATTCTGATTGAGCATCTGCTCTGTTTCAGCCCTTGCTGGATACCAGAGAGAGGACACAGCTTTTAGCTTCCAACAGATTCCACTCTCCCCAGACACACTGACTTCTGACCACACAAACCTTCTAACAATTTCCCTGAACACCCAGGACTCTTGCAGGCTGCCATGCTTCGCACATTCCATTCCTTCTCTGGAGAAAGTATTTCCATCTTTGCTTTCTAGAAAAATCTTGCTCAATTTTCCAAGCCCAGCTACACATGGCCCATCCCTGGTGCGCCTGTCCCAGATCCCCCATGGACAATGTGGCTGTGGAGCCCCTCTGAGTCCCTTCTCAAGCTGCCCTGGCTTCTGCTACAGCTCTGTGCACTGTGGTCCATGTAGAGGAGTTCTCATTCAGAGAGAGTTGGCCCTGAAAGAGTGGACTGGATGAGGGAAGCTCCAACATCGTGAAGAGCACCATCTTCCCAAGCCACCTTGACTTACGTTCCAACTCAAAGCAAGGGAGCAGAGCACAGCTGTGCAATGATGGGAAAGGTGTATACTGATGAATAATCCTTATAGAAGAGAAAATAGTGAAGAGGAGGGAGGGGCTCTGTATGCCTTTGTAAATCAAAAGCACCCCAGACAGTATTTACCGTCTCAATTCTGTCAATAAAGTGTCATCGTCACAGCTCCATATGTCATAGTTGGAAGTTAACATTCCAACATGCTGTTCTCTGAACTAGTGTTTGGATCTGGAGGACATGTGCTGGTCTAGAAAAAAATTTTTAAAAAACTCTAAAAGGGCTGAGCACAGTGGCTCATGCCTGTAATTCCAGCACTTTGGGAGGCCAAGGAGGGCAGATCACCTGAGATCAGGAGTTCAAGACCAGCCTGGTCAACATGGTGAAACCTCGTCGCTACCATAAATACAAAAATTAGCCAGGTGTGGTGGCACGCACCTGTAATCCCAGCTACTTGGGAGGCAGAGGCAGGAGAATCGCTTGAACCCCAGAGGCAGAGGTTGGAATGATCCAAGACTGTGCCACTGCACTCCAGCCTGGGTGACAAGAACAAAACGCTGTCTCAAAAAAAAAGGAAAATCTAGGACCTAGATGGCTATTTCAAATATACTGAAATATTACACTAGAGGCAATGCACATAACTAATTCCTTGTTTATTTATTTATTTATTTATTTATTATTGATACAGGGTCTTACTCTATCACACAGACTGGAGTGCAGTGGCATGATCTTGGCTCACTGCAACCTCTGTCTCCTGGGCTTCTGAGATCCTCCCACCTCAGCCTCTTGAGCAGCTGAGACTATAGACATGCATCCCTGCACCCTGGCAAATTCTTTGTTTTAAATGTTAACGTAGAGTGAAAGACATTCAGTATAATAGAGAATCGGCTTCTCTCCTCCTTCACTAAAATAAATATTGAGCAAATATCTTTAAAACACTGATAAGAACAGATGCCAAATTAGCCATCTGAGGCATCCCACATCTCACCCCAGGCCTGGGCACAATAAAGCTCTAACAGAACCAGAGGCAACTCTATCTTTCTATATGCAAAAGGAGGCATCTTGATGCAGACAAATACACTGGATTTGGATACAACAGCGTATGAGAACTGGCGTGGCAAGTTACTCACCAACTTGGACAACCTATTCAAACTAACAAATGGCAATAAGAATGCTTATCTTGTCAGATTATTTATTTGGTGAAATAAATAAGCTATCGAATATATATCTCCCAGCATGAACCTTCCTGGTAGATAATAGAGCTTTAGTATCTAGACCTAAATCGATTGACTGTTGTTGCAGGCAGGAGACTTGAACTTCAGTCAAGCAAGATCAACATGAAGCAGGACAATTCAACAAACTATGCCTCAGTTTTCCTTTCCACAAAATAAAGATGACAACAATTGCTTCCATCTTCACAACAGAGCTATGAAGATGACCCAGATAAAGTAGGAAAGACATCTGAACTCTCAGGAAAAAGACACTAGAGAAATCCACACTATTATTACCTTTGCTTAGTAATAATAGGGGATTTTCCCAACCAGGAAATAGCTCTCTACTCTTGAGAATGTTCACTGCCCATATCATGCAAATGCTACAGTGCTGACCTATTTGCCAATGTCAAGTAAAATCTTGGCAGGGCTGTTAGTTAACCGAGTTCATTATGCTTAACGACACGGCATCAGGTGAACAGGAAAATCCCGAGAGGGCCTCCCTCCTGCATTCTGAGCGTAGGAGTGACTGAACAGGTTTGGTGCTGAGTCGTCAGCAACAAAAGAGAACTAAACAAAACTTTACGCTTCCAATTTAGTTTGCATGCTTTTCGGACATTCCTGGAGTTTCCCATTTCCTGTTCCCACTGTCCAGTGGAAGAGCCCTTTTCTCCTAGGGACCACAGATCCAGCACCAATTTTCTTAATGACTTATATTTGCCATTTGGCCGACAAGCAATCCAGAGCTGCCCTTGTAGAGCCAAGCAATGAGATTTCACTCCAGAAAAAAAAAAAAAAAAGAAAGAAAGAAAAAGAAAAAAACCCCACAGCATTTGTTACTTCCATAATGGGAAAGAAACATTCACAAAAACTTAATTTTGAGCTGAATTAGAGCCCACTTTGGCAAAGGGGGAAAAATGTGTTTTCACATTTGCTCCAAATGGTAGCAAACCTCTGCACAGGCCCACAGCCTAAAAGAGGCAGCTCATAAAATCTTCATTGAAACTTTTAGTAAAACAAAAACTCATTTCTATAAGACCAATCCCTCCTGAAAACGCAATGCCAGATCCTTGCTGGCCTTCTGAACGGTGAGCACACCCCTGGGAATAACGCGAGTCCCTGTCCTCAAAGAAGCGGATGTCTCTGAGCACTGTCTCATTAGTCCTCATGACCAAGCTACTATGAAGTCAAAAACGATCATTATTTTTTCCCATTCTGCAAATTTTATGGGCTCCAACACTTGCCTGAGGTAACAGGACACATTTGCGGCAGAGTCCGGCCTCCAGGACTGGCCAGCCTCCTGGGAAATTACTGCTTTTCAGCAGGTTCTTGTGTTATCATGTGGCCACTCATTTGTTCACATGCTGGACAGACATTCACTGGATGCTGACTCTGTGCCAGCCACTAAGCTTCACGCCAGAATGGAGAACTGATTAATAGGAAAGGTCCTGCCCCAGATAAATTTACAGTTTAGGAGGGAGAGGCTGGCAAGTCAATAGGTAATTACAAGAAGATCTGAGAACCACAGGCAACATAACTGAGTGTTGAGGAGCATGCTAGGTGTAAAGCAGACCTGGGTTCAAATTCCAGCTCAGCCTCACGTTTGCATTTGTTATAGTACTTATCTCCTTCTAACATGCTACATATTTTACCTCTTTATTGTTTATGCACATATACATGCATGTGCGCATACACGTGTACACACACACACTAGAATAAAAAGTATATGAGGACAGATACCTTTGTCTGTGCAGGGATATATCTCCAGAGTCTAAAACAGTACCTGGCATGTAGCAGGTGTTGAATAAATATCCACTGGATGAGTGAATTCACTGTGTGTCCCTAGGAAATGGACTCATTCTCTTTGAGCTTCAGTTTGCTTGTCCATACTAAAGGGGATGCCAAGGTGATGGGATTAGATAACATACAAACGTCTGGCACAGAGCCCAGCAAAGATGACCACAAGCAAAATAAGTGGCCATTCATGTTCAATATTAATAATACAATGGGCTTCAGTGCGAAGTGGGTCTTAATGAGCATCAGCGGTCTCTGCTTGGGAGTGTCAGGGAAGCTTGCCATGTTGAGTCCTGAAGGATGAGTAGTAAAATGTCACTAAAAGAAAAGAAGCAAGAAAAAGGACTCAAAGCAGCAAGGAAGGCAAGACAAAGGCTGCGAAGCCTTCATGCTGCCCTCAAGCCCCAGTGTCTAAAACACCATATTCCATTTTTGCTCACAGCCATCCATCCCTGTGCCCCTGACAACTCCTATACTTGAGGGGTACTATCTCCAGGATCAGTTTCAGGACCCAGCATAGAGCAAACGTCCCCTAATTCCTCCTACACAGAGGCAGATTAGTCTTCAAAGATATTGCAGCGTTGCCCTTTCCTTGGGGCCCTTGCCACGGGCTGGATTCTGTGTGCTCAGTAATCCGCAGAGATGAGGCTGGCCATGTAGTGACTGCAAGGAGTCAAAGAGGCTTTCCGCTCGATGACACATCTCTGATTCAGTCTGCCCTGACAAAGCTGGAGATTAAGTTTCCTTGCCTAAAGCTGCAAGGAGAAACATGACACCCTTTGCTGGCTACAAGTGGAGCACGCTTTATTAACCCAGCCTTAATTATATTCCATTTTGAGATTCAATAGTTTCGATTGCAACACTGCATGAAACCAGGGTGACTTGCACCCCATGGGACTCTGTCCACAAATGAGATCGGAGAAGTGTCTTGAAGGCAGTGACCCGCTTATGCCAGCCAGTTGGAGAGGCGGCCTAGAGCCCGTGCCTGGCTCAGGGGGAGCCCCAGAGGTAGCCAAATCAGGGCAGGGCTGGGTCCATAGTCAGCTGGGCAATGGGAAGGTGGCTTCTATTTATGAAAGAAATGATGGCTCCCTCTGAAAAGTCTGAAGCCAATGTGCCAGGAGTTGCGTATAGCCCAAAGTGACCAGGGAGACAGTGCATGCAGCTCTCACCACACAAATGAAATTCTTTTTCGTCTGATCATCACACTCTATCTTTTCTTCTCTCAGTTCTAAAGTAAAAAAAGCAGATTACCTTTTTTTTTGTATACAGATTACAATCTGCCCTATCTGAGGCAAGCGAGCTAACCTTGTATTCTTTTTTTGAGGTCAAATATTCTGCAAATATTTCACCTGCCTTCCTACGTTTTTCAAATAAGGTAACTGAGGCAGCAGATTGGTCCAAGGGCTCAGTGTCTCCATTATAATACTAATAGTTACCTATTACTGAGCATTTACTATATGCCAAGGAATATGTGAAGGGTTCTATGTGTGAATTATCTCATTAAAGCTTCACAACAGCTTTAAGGGCTAGCATATGCATTTCATTTTTCTCATTCCCACAGTGAGAAAAAGGCAGGAGAGAGACTCCCACCCAAATCTACGTGAAGCCCAAGTTTGCACCCTTCTTGCTACACTCTGCCTCCACTGCACTGCAGGATCGAGAGGACGGGGAGCATGCCTGAGTCATCCTGGATGCCCCAGCACCCGGGAGAAGTCCTGATGAATGACAGACCTCAGTAATGTTTGGTTAGTTAATTAATTAATTAGGTAATTTTAAAGAACCTTAGACTGGGAACAAAAGGGTTAGTTGGAAGCCAGCTCTGACAGTAATAAGCCATGTGGATTTGAGCCAGGTACTTCCCCTCTGGGCCTTGGCCTTCCCATTTGAACAGTGAAGCGGTTGGACTAGATGACCTCTGATGGTACCTGATTCGGGGTCTTGCCCCAAGTTCACCCAGCCAGGCAACGTCCAAAGTCTGCCTCCTCATCTCCCACCCCACACCCAAGTCCATGTTCACAGAAACAGGCCCTTAGCCTGACAACATGTTGGCCCAAGCCCCAGTGAGTCATATGTCAAGCTAAGCAGGTACGTAGGCATGTCTATGAGTTACTGCTAAAAATGCAAGGCTGGTGACTGTCTACTAAAGGGAAGAACAGTTAGCACAACCAGAAACTAGGGTTCTCTTCGAGCCCACAAATGGAAAGGAAGAGCCTTTATAAGTATAAGTGACCCTCCTGTCCATCAGGGAGACATGCAAATATTTAAAAAAGAGCCTTCTTGGACACAGGTGAGGTGTTTAAAATTAAACCCTTATCATTTAGTCACTGTTACCAGAACAATTTGGTTGTTTTGCCACATTCAGTACATTGTTTTTAGCAGCTACCTTGTACTAAGTACTAAACAAGGCAAAAAGAATGTAAAGAGAAAAACAAACAATTCTCAACTCAAGAGCACACAATCATGAGAAGCAACTATAAGCCAAGTTGGACTTTTAGGAGTGAGAAAAACGAAGCGCTAATTCTGACAGGGAAATGGGAAAGGAGGAAGAGAGGGTGGAGGTTGGGGCTGCTTTCTCAGTGGACATGACATTTGATTTAAATCTTGATGAAGACATAGGCTTTGACAGGTGGAAGTAAAAGAAGACTATTTTACCCCAGGCAAATGATTAGCAAGTGTTAGTTGTCTCAGCATGATGTGTACACATGTGCACACACATGGGTATCCACTTTCAGACTGTCCCTTTGCACCCACCTGCACCCATTCAATGAGGTTTCTGTCAAGCAGCCCCAGGAGTGCTCACTAACCATTAGGACAACTGGTCACATTCCCCAGAATGGCCAGATGGAAACACATGTCTCGTCTCTGTTAAGTACAATTTAAACCATAAGCTTCTGGTTTATTTCTGCCTAGTTCATCAAAATTGTCTTTCACATTTGAGTTTGGACAGACAGGAGCCTTCCAAGACTTTTTTTTTTTTTTTAATTTTACCATGTAGGAAGTCACTTTTTTCAAAGTGAACACATTGAAATCTCAAAAGATTCCAGGATGCTCTTAGCAGGGGATAAATGTGTTTAGATTCACACATAAAGTCTAAAAAGGCAGAGATTCTTCCAAGGTGGGTTTATTGGTTCTGCATGGTTCTAAAGTGTTCTGCGTTTTCCTCTGTTTTAATACTTACCACAAAATTTGACATGAATATATACTTTATAAGGTAACTCAGGGCCTCAGGGCAGGGGTCAGCAACTAAAACCTGAGAGCCAAACCTGATCTGCCATCTATTTATGCATGACCCATGTGTTAAGACTCACTTTTACATTTTTACTTTAAAACAAAATTTGTTTTAAAAGACAAGATCTTGCTGTGTTGCCCAGGCTGGTCTCAAACTCCTGAGCTCAAGTCATCCTCCTGCCTCAGCCTCAGGCACACTTCACTGCACCTGGCTAATTTTTACATTTTAAATGATTGGGAAAATTTAAATAGTCATATATTTTGTAACATGTGGAAATTACATGAAATTCATATTTGTGTTCATAAAGTTTTATTAGAATACAGTCATTCTCATTCATTTACATATTATCTGTGGCCACTTTCACACTACGGTGGCAGGGTTGAATAGTGGTAACAGATACCATATGACCTGCAAAGCCTAAGATATTTACTATCTCACCTTTTGCAGAAAATGTTTGCCAACATCTGTTCTAATGTAATAGAATGCTCTTGCTGAACTAGATGCTGAGATTTTTTTTTAATGAGTCTTGATGCTGAAAAACGAAATCATATAAAAGTTGCTGGTAGTTTTTATCTTCTAGGAACTAAAAGGTTGAATTTACCTTTAGGTCACACGGTCCCAAAAGTTTTAGAAAAATAAATCTAATGGACCTTTTAATTGCCCTGATGCAAAGCAAGATGCCCTGCCATTATATTTTAGGTAAAACAAAGTCCCCATTAATCTGAAGATAAATGTTTATACTAAAAAGTAGAGAATTCTCTTTGGTTTATAAGTTCAGATATTTGTTTAAGCATAAGCTATGTGTTTGCAGACTTTGCAGCTTCTTTGAAGAAAACATTTCTTTTCCACATATGGTTTCGCTCTTCCCTGTGATTGTATACTACCATTTATTCTTGGGAAAAGGGGTGTGTGTGTGTGTGTGTGTGTGTGTGTGTGTGTTTTCTAGAATTCTTTCACAGGAGATTGGCAGTAAAGACCTAAAAAATCTGGAAGATTCTATCTTTAAGCTGAGGTTAAGATGAGCTTGGCTATGTTTAAGTCATCTTGAACTAGACTATGATGTTATTCACGATGAATAATAACCAACGCTTTGTGAAATAATGGTGAAACAGTGAACTCTGATGTGATGGTCTTTGGGGGACCATGAGCTCATGGGCAGAGCTTCCCCTGGAAAGAATGAATGTCCCTACTGCACATTATTCTCAAGAGAAGCCAAGTGCCTATGCCAACATATGAGGACCAAGGAGGCAAGGCCTAGCTGGTGGAAGTGGGAGGGAGATGGGAATAAAATTCTATTCTCACTGGGCTGTCATCAGTTGAGGTCTAGACTCCAGTGAAGCACACACACTAAAGGTCAGAAAGACTCCCATAGGGAAGTCTTTCTTTGAGATAGATAGGCTGGGCAATGACCATTCAGGGGCCTACAGAGGGTGGGTCTGGACCTATGGTCCCTGAAAGCTGACATATGAAACAGCAGTTTTTTAATATTCTCTGCTTGTATTTGCCTCCTATAATCTCCAAAATTCCATAAAGTTGTGTTCAAAGCTTACAGCCTAGGCTTGAGTGTGCTGTGATCAAACAAAAGAGGAGTCTGCTCCATATTTGGGTGAAATAGGAAAGAGGAGAGCAGGCCCTCTCTCAAACCCAGGTCACAGCCATGATAACCAGCTGAGGATGGCCATGCCCCACTGAGCTGTGGCTGACAATAATAGAAGCTCCACAGCATGGCAAAGAGGTAAAAAATGTATCTATTATCAGGGCCTATTCATTTAAACGCATAAGCCAGCATCCATAAGAACTCTGAGAACTAACTGAGAATTCTCCGAGGAGGATATACATTGGCCATCAAAGCTGAGAAAGGCTCAAGTCAATAGTGATAGGTGTTTAAGGAATGTGACCTCATTTTATATTCAAGGTTTGATGAGGCCTGACCATACTAGCTATTTCGGCTGACAGTCTCTATTAGATCATAAGTTCCTTTAAAGTGAGCACTGTGCCTTTGTAATCTTTCCACCTCTACCAACTAGCATAAATTTTTGGGATTTGAGTGCAGTAAATGCTTGGATCAGAAGAGTGCAGGGGTTATTCACATGCATTTTCATGTTAAAGAGATCACACTGGATCAAGCTCAGGGGCTCACTTTAAGATATGCATTTGTTCTTTGGACAAATCATCTGATAACTATTCCATTGAGAAACAGATACTTCTGCCTCCAAAACTTATCTTGAGAAATCTGCAAGAACAAAAGCAAATAATTTCAGATGCATTGCAATGGCATGTAGGCATATCTTAGGAGAACATCTTAATTACCCAGAAAGTATTAAAGATTTCAAATAAAATAGTCCACAAATATAGCCTGTCTGCTTGTGGCTACTAAATTGATTATTTGAGATATTTTTCACACTTGAGAGTTATATTAGCACCTAGTCAACACCCAGTAGATTAACCACAATAACTAATTTCTTCTATTGAACGTGGAATCCCAAAACATCTGAGTGGTAAAGGACACACAGATCATCCAGCCCAACACGAGGTTCACATCCTGCTGCTTCCTTTTCCCATGCATGCAGCAGACACTAGCAGCCCTCTTTCTTGCTGAACATGACCATGGCTTCACAATCCCTGTCAGCTGAGCCTTCTAAGCCAGTCATTCTAAACCAGGCAGTACAGCACCCAAGGGGCCCAAACTTGGTTCTTGGAAGATGTAAAAATATTAGATATTATAATGGTTTGTAGCCTTCCAAAGAGTCGCAGTACATAAACACATAGGCAGTATATCTGTCACATCAGAATTACTTGAGAAAGGAGAACGACTAGGGAAAAAAAGGTCCGAAAAGACTCCTTAGGAGTTGAGAACCACCAGTCTAAGCAATCGCTACCAACCCTCTAAAGCTGGCACATAATTATAGGAAACTTACCTGCCATCCTGGATCACCCAAGCCTCCCATCTTAACTGACAGGAAAAGTGAGGCTCAGACCGGTGAAGTGAGTTGTCCCAGACAACATATGCAGGAAATGGCCAAGCCAAGTCTTAAATTCTGACTCTCAATTAAGTGTCCAGTTCATATTGCGATGTATCATGTTATTACCAAAAGAGAGCCCACTTTCCAATCTATTTAGTTAAAATTGCATTTATAAAGCAGGCAGAAAGGAATAATAAAAGTATTACAGGAATATTAAGTTGTCAATTCACAATGTAAATGGTGTAGGGGAAATGGAGCATTAATACAGAATACCCATGTTCCTTTACTGAGCATCTACTATAATCAAGAACAAGTGTCATGTCTCAGGTTCCCCAAGAAAGTGGCCAAGATAATTCTGAAGATCCTCTTTTTCTGTCATGACATGAGACACATTTCCCCATCTCATGTGTCTATCGATGAGTTGAGGAAATTGCAAAACACACCCACACACACAATCAGTCCCTAATTACTGAAGTTATCCCAAGTCAAAAGGAGGCAAAATCACATTAATTGTTTGATTGTAAAATGGGTCTTTAGGGTCTTTTTTTCACCCTAAATTGAAACAGCCTACATGGACTGGACCACTTTTTAAAAGAAATTATACAATAACAGAATTTCCAGGACATCTCTGCTAAGGCTGTTCAGAGCCTCATCTACTCTGGCCAAGGTGGTGGCTGACAACACTCTGTACGTGGGCAAGGAGAGCTAATGAGTAGAATTTGCATGGAATCACTTAAGCTGATTTTGGCATCCCAGCCAGCCATCTGTGCTGATATCTTACTCTCTCCTTTCACATCTCTCCTCACTGTACCAGAGGGACCTCTCTAAAATGCACATCTGACCATGACATCCTCTGTTTATATATTTTGGGGGGTACCCTGCTATCTCCAGCATCCATTCAGACTCCCTGGTAGGGTGGGGAAACAAAGAGCTTCTCAGATTGGCTTGGGTCTACCACTCCAACCTCCTTTAATGACACCCCCTCACCCCATCCCACCTCTTTCCCTTTTGATGCTACACTTTAGCCAAACTAAAGAACTAGTTGCTTCTCAAGATCATCATGCCTTTTCCTGCCACTGTTTCTTTATAGAAGCAGTACTCCTTCTGGGAGATGTGAAACCAACAAACCCCTGTCCCTCAATACCCTGCTCAGATGTCAACACACGTTTGCAGCCTTCCCTCACCCACACTCAAACTTGGTTGATGACTTATACTTTATATTAGAGAACATAAACATTCATGCCATCACTAACACAGACATTCATGGCATCACTGCAATGCCATCATTCATGGAGGGGTAGGGAAACATCACAGTCATTTCTAACTTCCAGTCCCACAGAAAGAGAACAATGTTAATGAGAACACAAACTTTAATGTTAAGGAGAACACAACCTTTCTCAGGGATAGGATCACACCTTATTTACTGATATGGTTTGGCTCCATGTTTCCACCCAAGTCTCATCTCGAATTGTGATCCCCATGTGTTGAGGGAGGAATCTATCTGGTTGGAGGTGATTGGATCATGAAAGTGGTTTCCCCCATGCTGTTCTCCTGATAGTGAGTGAGTTCTCAGGAGAACTGATGGTTTAAAAGTTTGTAGCAGATCCCCATTCTCTCTGTCTCTCCTGCCACCATGTAAGACATGCATTGCTTCCCCTTTGCCTTCCACCATGATTATAAGTTTCCTGAGGCCTCCCCAGCCATGCTCCTGTACAGCCTGAACAACTGTGAGTCAATTAAACCTCTTTTCTTGATAACTTACCCAGTCTCAGGTAGTTCTTTATAGCAGTGTAAAAACAGACTAATTCATTTATCTTTGCATGGTCACCTCATAGGAGGTGTTCATTAGATGTCACTGAGTGAATGGATAGATGAATACCAATTTATCTATATATGTAAATGAACTAGCACAACTCCTACTGCTACCATATAAATGACCAGAACTACCAAACTTATAGCTGATGTTTACTCCTTAATTATGAAACTATGGTATTACGCAGTGTTTCTCACAGGGTGAGAAACAACTTAAGAATTTTTAAATTATGTGTGAGAGAATTCTATGTGGACACAATATTAAATAATGTTGGGCATGTTGGGAAAGTTATTTCTTTTCCAATTCTGTTTCAGACCTTCCAATGATGTAAAGGAGAAAATCTCAGTTTGATGCTCTATGACTTTAATATCTCTCTAAAAATATGCTAAATTTTTTGAACAAAGAGAGGGTAGATCTTAGGCTCAGATACTTCAACAGAAATTAATACTTAGCTAAAATATAATAACACTGCTTCATTCTCATTATTTTCATTGTTACTTTCCAACTAGAGAAAGTAATATTAGTGCTTTTATTTACTGTAGTAATATGACATTTTCTTGTTAAATATATTTAAGCTAAACATTAGTCAGTTTAAAGAAACAGAAAAAAGAAATAATATTAGAGGTAGTTGCACATATTGCAAAAATAGTGAGGATGGCACCCAAGTGCCTTGCTAGAGTGGATAGCGCTCTAGTCTCAGAAGGCAAAAGGCATGAGGGGAATCGTAAGTCTTCTGCTCTTGGGTATGTTACTAAATTTCTTTGAGCTTTTTTTTTTTTTTTTTTTTTGAATTAGCAGAGTATGACTAGTAGTTGCAACTTTCCCTATTTAAAGTTTTTGTGAAAATCAGATTAAATTATGTGCATGGAAATGCTTTGGAAATGGACAGTTACAACATTAAGATCTAAACAACCCAGCTGTGACACCATGCACCATTCCTTCCCACCCTGCATACTCAGTGTGGTTGAAATTTAATTGAGTTGAGTTGAGGATGTTCACTTGTGCCCATGAATTTAATCCTCCTCCTTCCCAAAATCCTGTTAAAATGACGGTTTATATAATAAAATATCTCAGGAATGGTGTTATTCACCTATCAAAATACATGAGGAATTTTTGCCAGATGTAGGACAGACCAGGACCAGTAAATAAATCACTGAATTGACGGACAAGCCCACCACCCAAGACAAATAAAGGAGACAACCACAGGGCCAGTAACAGCATCCCCAACTCAGCCCCCATACCCTGAGCAACATGGGCAGGAGGCCTCATTAAATTGGGATGAAGACAAAAAGAAAGGGCCAACCTCAAACCCACAAATGACTTCTGGAAACTACCTTAGTCCAGGCAATCAAATTGGGGTGGGGGAGGGACACTGGAGGGGTAGGGAGAAATCACAGTCATTTCCAACCTCCAGCCCCACAGAAAGAGAACAAAAACACTAAACAAAGACGTGATCTCTCACTTACAAAAAACTGGCCCTTCAATTTAACAAAATAAAACTACAAGAATCTAAATTTTTCTTCTTTGTGCCCTTATATCTTCATCAGGAAACTCCAACCAGGAATCTATAGAATGTATGGCCACCTCAACTTCAGATCCTGAATGAGTTATCTGAGGATTCTGAGCTCATCGGAAGCTTAATACAAGACACTAGAAGAATTGCTCTGCCCAAAAAGTCAATAGTATTTGAAGTTCTACTGCCAGAACTAGAGTGTTAAGAAGAAGGGAGGTAGACAGGTGTGATCTGCTTTGCAGAGATTAACCTTTACTTGTGGTAATTCCTCTAACCAATTCTAAATCCTTGCATAATAAAGGCTGTTTAAAACATTATATGTCTGGAATCTCTCCCCTACCTCACCCTTCCTTCTGCCTCAGTAATAAAAACCTGAGCCTAAGACAGGAGAGAAGAGGAGAATTCAGCGAAGTCTGAATGGGCTGAATTAAAGAGTTTCTCAGAATTTTGACAGAGAAAGATGAGAGACTAAAGTTAAAGCAGAGAAAAACAGAAAAAGATGGTAAATATAAATTTCTTACGTTTTGCTGTGAGTTAGGAAATGATCCCTTTGAGGTTTTCTTTTTTTGTTTTGTTTTTGTTTTTGTTTTTGAGACATAATCTCACTCTGTCGCCCAGGCTGGAGTGCAGTGGCACAATCCGCTCACTGCAACCTCTGCTTCCCAGATTCAAGCAATTCTCCTGCCTCAGCCTCCGGTATAGCTGGGACTACAGGCAGGTGCCACCATATCTGGTTAATTTTTTATTTTTAGTAGAGTCGGGATTTCACCATGTTGGCCAGGCTCGTCTCAAACTCCTGACCTCAGATGATCCGCCCGCCTCGGTCTCCCAAAGTGCTGGGATTACAGGCGTGAGCCACTGCCCCAACCTTGAGGTTTTCAAATAATTGTATAAGTATCTAAATGTCTTCTCAATCACTTTCGGTTGTGGACAAAGACTTGGAGTGTGACATGAGCCCTCCCCCCTTAACTGTGTCACACATACTTCAAGAGGGATAAACTGGAGGGTGTTCAAAGCACAGTGGCTCAAGTGTGAAGCCCTGAAATGGTGTTACATGAACAAAACCTTGAAGAAATGGGCTATTTAGCTGAAAAAAGGACAAGACTTGTGAGCAGGGGCTGAAGGAATGTATTTGTTCTACCCTAAGAGGTAGAATTAGGACAACTGGTAGAAACTGTGGCAGGGACAGAGATCTGCTCAATATTAGGAAAGATTTTTTTTTTTTTTTTAACTGAGAGTGTTGTGTGAAGCAGATTGAGCTTCCTAGGCTGGAAAGAGGGATTGGAGACTACCTGTCAAAGAAAATGTCCGAATTCGGTTTGTAGAAATCTCTTCAATGGGACAATTCAAGCAAGAGGGAGCTGGGGAATGAGGCTTGGTTTAATGATCTGCCTAAGAGATACAAAGATGGGGTGATGAGAGAAAAGGAAAAAAGTAACTGAGTTTTTAAAAGCCCAAAGTTTTAAGGCCAATCGAGGCTCCAACACCACTCTTCAGATACCAAGGAGATTTTTCCTATTAGATTCATCAAAAGACATTCCCTTTTGCTAAACAAAAGAAGTTTCCTTCTGTTCTCTCAAAAGAAAAATAAGCAAACACTAACTATCCTCTAACTTGTCTGTCAAATTCTCCTGCCTTGGAATATCGCCCCAGATATAGTTCTGTCTCCTCCCTGATGACAAGTTATACTTTCACTGCTGCATTGCACTCTGGCCTGAGAAAGACCTGGGGTTTGCCTGGTCAGCCCAGGCTGCAGCTGACAATTTGCAATGTTGCCATGGATTAAATACAGACTCCCAGAAGACAAATTCTCTTCTTCCAAGGGTGTCTGCCTCAGCAATTTCATCTCAAATGGAGAGTAAGACTGAACCAAACTCAGAGAATCCCCAGAGAAGGCTAAGGCCAGGAGTCAACATCAGCAGCTGAAATCCCCAGAAGAGACTGCAGACAGGAGCTGGGTCTTCTCCATCCCTGGACTGAGACTCAAGCAATAGTTGCCTGAGCATGACTCAGAAGACATATCTGTGCCTGTGAACAAAGCCCAGGCCTTTGGGCTGCATGATCATCACATCACACTCACACCAGTGTGCCAACAGGTGAGCTGCTGTGACTAGCACATCAGATTTCTTTCTGTCCAGGCTTTCTGTAGAGTTTGCTCCTCACAAGTAAGGCAGGAAATCTGAGTAAGGCAACAGCAGCAACCGCAATGAGTCAACAATAGGATGAGTGAATGTGCACGTGAGCACCTATGACTGCCTTGTCCTGGGGAGGCTCAGGAGATTCACAAAGGACAGATGGCCCCTGCCCTTGAGGAGCTCACAGTCCACTGGGAAAACAGTCACATGATCTCATCATGGTAACATAATGGAGGGACGCCCTGGTAGAGCTGAGACCTTTGAGGGAGCACAGATAAGGGAGGGACGGATTATCCCTGGGGAACTCTCCTGGGCATTATATCATCTGAGCAAGAAAAAGTGTAGTAGGGAGAGGAAAAAAACATGAGCAAAGGCACAGAGGAGGCAAGACATTTGCTTCAGCTATTTGGGGTAATAACGGGTTTCAGTTTCATTTATTATAGAATTAAACACAAATCAAATTTCTGTAGATGATGGTCCCAACACTAAAAGTATTTTGATAGGTAGAATTAATGCCTTCCACTGATGGGATACCAGTGAACACTGGCCAGAAGTAGATGTAAATCTGACTCCAGAGCAAATTACATACATCTATCATGTCAATAAACATACACAGGGAATAGTAAATAAGAAAGGAAAAGGAAAGCTTCTTTTGGTTACAGAGTATTCAATTTTAAAAAGTATCTGCCAAGCACAGACTTCCACGATGGGGGTAAAGCAGTAAAAATTATGGCGTTGAAGGGCAGTGACTGGGAAAATGCTGGAAACGTAAACAGGTCATGTCGTTAAACAGGGACATAACTTCTTTCACTCTCTATAGGAACACTGAGTAAATACCTGACAGGTGAATTTCCATCAGAATTTAG
This sequence comes from Piliocolobus tephrosceles, assembly GCF_002776525.5. NCBI lineage: Eukaryota > Metazoa > Chordata > Mammalia > Primates > Cercopithecidae > Piliocolobus > Piliocolobus tephrosceles. Next base: position 30,457,650 of record NC_045447.1, on the reverse strand, counting down.
CTGCCTCAGCCCTGACCAATGACCAATTTAGATGAAGATGTTTGACAAGACACAGCGGATCATGCTTCTGCAGGCTTTTGTCTAGGATAAACACCTTCAGCAAAACTATCCTTTCCCAACCTCCCAGAAGACTGTGGAATGCCTACTGAATGAAGCTACCTGCATTCCCTAGATTTTTCTCCTTATGAATTTTAGAAAGAAAATCACATCACAGGTCACCAAATGAGGTGTCCTTGACTTGGTCAAAGAAAAACCCATGGGCCGGGCACAGTGGCTCAAACCTGTAATCCCAGCACTTTGGGAGGCCGATGGGGGCAGATCACCTGAGGTCAGGAGTTTGAGACCAGCCTGACCAACATGGAGAAACCCCATCCCTACTAAATATACAAAATTATCTGGGCGTGGTGGCGCATGCCTGTAATCCCAGCTACTCAGGAGGCTGAGGCAGGAGAATTCCTTGAATCCGGGAGGCGGAGGTAGCGGTGAGCCGAGATTGCACCATTGCACTCCAGCCTGAGCAACAAGAGCGAAACTCTGTCTCAGAAAAATAAATAAATAAAATAAACAAATGATAATTCCAGCAAACGCAGATAACACTGCTCTATTGTTTTATCCCATTTTACTGGAGGAGGAGGAGGAGGAGGCAAATAGAACAACACAATTTTCTTTATATTTCATTTTTGAAGGCTATTTGAAGATAGTTATCTCTCTCAGAAGATCAAAAGAGTGGTTTTTTCTAGAGTAATAGAAAGTGCAGTAAGTAGGTCAAATGGTTTGTTTGTTTGTTTGTTTGTTTGTTTAAAAAAGCTGGGCTTACCTTACAGCCTCTAACTTTTCATCCTGAGCAGGTCACTCTGCCTCTCTGGGTCCATTTCCCAAGATGATCCTCCCATTTACCACACTTTTTTTTTGAGAGACTATGACTTCCAGGTTGATTGATAGATTTGTTTAAACACTGGATTCAATCTTAAGATTCAGATAAAAATATCATTCATTCATTTACTCAATAAACATACTGAACTCCTATTATGTATCAAGAATTGTCCCAGACATTGTTTCAGATTCAATGAGTTTCCTCATTCCTTGCTCCAAAGAGAACTTGAGGCAACTTGATATAATAGTTCAGCACAATAAATACCAATTTTGAGAAAAATAAACTGAAATCAGGCATCATATAACCACATATGCATAATATAAGGTCCTTCTTAGTTATTTGCTAGAGATAGGCCACTAGTTATTGGCTAGAGGAGACTAATTGTCTCTGAGCTTGCTAGCAGCCAAAGCAAAGAGGGAAACACATCTATTTCATAATTTTCTGGGTCTAAAAGACACCAATAGCATCTATGCTATTTCTGATGCTGAGATCTGAATATTTAACGTCAGTTTGTCATTAATACATCAAGCTACAGAAACCTTAATTCAGCAAATATTCACTCACACATGCTCTGTGCCAGGTATTACAATGAGTGAGATGAGTAAAAATCTAGTCTGTGCTCTTCAAGTTTTTCATGTTCAAAAACTGCAGATCAGGACTTGCAGACTGTCACTGTCAATTCCTCCCCATTCCTGAAGATGCCCCATCAACCCGCCATGATGTTATGAGGCAACCTTCTAGAAATCCTCCTAGCTTAGGGAAAATTCCAGCAGTGTGTTGAAACTGGGGATACAGAGATGGGGAAATGAGGGCAGGAATGGGGTGTTCTCTGTGGTTATGAGACACAATGTCCCATCTCCACCCATTGCTGCTCTAGAGTGTGTATCTGGAACACAAGCACATGGAATTTGCGGCTGTTTTTAAAGTCTTTATCATCAACAAAATATCTGCTTCACAATGCTTTAAAATGCCACCATTGGGCCGGGCGCGGTGGCTCAAGCCTGTAATCCCAGCACTTTGGGAGGCCAAGACAGGCGGATCACGAAGTCAGGAGATCGAGACCATCCTGGCTAACACGGTGAAACCCCGTCTCTACTAAAAAAAAATACAAAACATTAGCCAGGCGTAGTGGCGGGCGCCTGTAGTCCCAGCTACTCGGGAGGCTGAGGCAGGAGAATGGCGTGAACCTGAGAGGCAGAGCTTGCAGTGAGCTGAGATCCAGCCACTGCACTCCAGCCTGGGCGACAGAGTGAGACTCCGTCTCAAAAAAAAAAAAAATGCCACCATTGGCAAATGAGAACCATCTGACCTGAAAGAAGCTGCAGGTCCCCTCTGTCTTGTCTAGAGGGCTGTGCTAATGCCAGACCAAGGTAACCCATTTCTCCCCAGGCTGGCCGGATTGCTCCTGGGCACACAGAAGTTGACTAAGAAAATATACTGCCCTTCAAAGGATCTGCTCTACAGATCCTTGAAGGCACCTATTTCATTGTCCTCATTGTCCCAAGAAGGCATCCCATCAAAACCCATTAAACTAAGTGAGTCATGAAGCAGACGAGTGACTTACTCAAGGCCATACCAGGCAGAGTAGGAACTCGACTGCAGAAACACTCCACAACATGCCTAGACCCTATTTGGGATTTTAAATCTTCGCTCTGTTGAGACTGTGGCTTCCTGAGTATAGAGACCATGTCTTCATGTCTCATTCATTTCTGCAGCCTCAGTGGCCTATCCTGTGCCTGGAACATCATTAGAAGATCACATTATGCTCTTTGCATTGGGTTCTTACAACCCGAGGCGGATGGACTCTATCTAGCACAGATTATCAATGCTGGGAGCACACTGGAGCACCCGGGAAATGTTAATAAAACATGGATATGTGGGCCCCACCCTGAACCAAGTGAATCAGAACTGCTGATCTAGCTCTTATAGTACCAAAGCATGGCCATCTTGCCTCAGGCTGAAGCCCAAAGTCACAACAGATCTCCGAATGCATTGTTCTTGGAAGGTTAGTTCCATTGGGATGTCCTTGCCAAGGCTTGCCCCATGGTAATCCCAGAATATTCTTCAAAACCAAGGGCAGGAGCCTATTCCCTGTTACTGTTCATATACTGCCATCTAGTGGTTGCTGTGGCTCTTCGGGGGAAGTGTCATAAAGACACACTTGTGCCCAGCTGTGGCTGAGAGATTTCCTTGGGTGCCAGAACCCCAAGCCATTTTACTATTTAGATGCTCTTTCCTTGCAGAATATCCCATGATTTCATCTCTTAGGGTATCTACAAGTCTTTGATTTTATTTGAATAGAGTCCAGGGTAGAAGTGGAACCAGGCGCAAACTGAGAATCAGCAACCTGTATGTGGGCCCTGTGTGTGAGCTCAGCAATGCGCCAGTCATCAGATCCTGGACATGTCATTTAATTTCCTGTGCTTCAGTTTACTCATTTGAAAGATGAAGAGAATAACCCAGCCCTCTACATCGCCAGAAAATTTTTATATCAATGAGATCACTAATGTGTGAATTAGCACATTTGTCACAAACATCCATGTTCATGAAAATAAACACACACACACACATATTCCTTGTTATGTGAGTCCCGACACACGTGGTACATGGACAATCAAAAATAATTCGTTGATTAAATACCTGGAAGCTATTTTATGACTTTGAGTCCTATGATCATAAAGATGACAAAACTACCTTTCAAATGTGTGGCTTTGACTTTCTAATATAATGGATAGAATTCACATCCCACTGAAAAGACTTCTAGGTCCACTGGATTAACCGAAAGGTCACTAAAGCAGAGAACCCCTGAGATGGGTCATTAGTGTCTCCCTAACCCAGTCATCAATTTTGTTTGTGTGTGTGTGTGCATGTGTGTGTGTGTGTGTGTAAGATGGAGTCTCTCTCTGTCGCCCAGGCTGGAGTGCAGTGGCACAATCTCTGCTCACTGCAAACTCTGCCTACCGGGTTCAAGCGACTCTTTGCCTCAGCCTCCTGAGTAGCTGGGACTACATGCACCCACCACCACACCAGGCTAATTTTTGTATTTTTAGTAGAAATGGGGTTATATTGGCCAGGCTGGTCTCGACCTCATGATCCACCTGCCTTGGTCTCCCAAGGTGCTGGGGTTACAGGCGTGAACCACCATGCCCAGTCCTCAATTTAAAGAGGCTATTAGGAGAAGAAGACCTATTGGGGGATTCTAACTCCTTGTGGAGATTCCAACCAGGAAACCTCCAGGTGCAATCTCCATCCCAGGAAGACCAGGGGAGGTGGGGGGAAGCAAGTCAGGAAGTTGCAAAGAGAGAAGGTTCCCAGGAGCTTTCTACCTGGGGAAGTGCCGTATGCAGGTTCTACCTGGGGAGAGGGCGGCTTAATAAGGGGCATCTCAGAAGAGTCTTGCCATTTGAAGCCCACACAGACTCAAATCTATTCATTGGCGGTGGGCGTAATTTTTCATCTTTTGCCAATTACACTTTTTAAAGAGCTAAGAGTCAGCTTATGGAAACTTAAAAAGAGGACTTTAAACTTTATTTTAATGCTTTAGTCAGAACAGCAGCAAGTCTCCTACTCTGGTATGTGTAAGAATCACCTGGGAAGCTACTTTAAAATGGGCCCCAAGCAAAGATCCTGACTGCAGCGCTTTGGATGGAGCCCAGACATTTTCATTTTTAACAGACACTTCCAGGTGATTTCATTCCAGGTGCTCCATAGATGGCACCTTGAGAATTGCCCAGATGGCACCTTGAGAATCCCTGGTAAGAAATCTGATTTCTCCTAGGCTTTAGATGCTACAGAGCCACCAATTTTTATCCAGTGGATTGGGACAAGATGTCTACTGAGATAGGTTAAAGCTCAGAATGGGGAGCAAATTCCCCTAAACACATGGTCTGGGAGGAAATCCAGTTCAGCAAAGCAGAGAAGCCAACAGTCTTGGCATCAGACAGTAGGTGGAGGTCAGGATCAAAAGACATAACCCAGCAGGTCAGAGGGCATGGCCAAGGTAGGCATGACAAGCATGGGGTGTTAGATGTCACAATTTCTCTGATTCTCACTGCAGGAAGGGAAGTTTCTATTGTCTCTATTTTATCACTAGGGCAGAGGAAGTCTACTGTTTACCCCTCACTATTTCTATCATACCATCACCTAGGGAATGCTGCAGTAGTTTCCAGGGTCCCCTCAGCAGGACATCGGGGCCTTTACACATGCTCTTTCCTTAACTCTGCCCTCTCTAGTCTCTTCCCCCATCTTTCTCCCCTGTCTGGGGGACTCATCGCTAAAGACTCAGCTCAAATATCTCTTTTCTTGCAAGACCCAAAATCAGAACTAATTACTGGTGAGATTTTGAAGTACTTATTTAACAATAACTCATCCCCAGACACGGGCTAGTCATGTTGCAAAGGTATCTCATGTGACACAAAGACTGCACAGCTAGGAATTAATATCTAGAACAGGGATCAGTACACTGTGTCCCCCAGGCCAACCGGATGATCACCTGTTTCTGTAAATAAAGTCTTATTGGAATGAAGCCATGCACATTTGTTTACATACTGTCTTTGGCCTTGGCAGGATTAAGTAGTTACAGAAACTAGACAGCTTCCAAAGCTGAATATTTACTATCTGGCTCTTTACATGAAAAATTTGCTGACTCTAGTCTAGAAAGATGAGTGACATATCTAAGATAATCCAGTGGGCATTTTGAATCTCTCCTAAATGAATAATTTGAATCCAGGACTCTCTGATTCCTGAACTAATGCACAATCATGTTTTCATTCTTTCTACCATTGGCATCTTGCTTTTATGTCATTTAAAGCATTTGTCATCACTGTGCTCACATAGAGGCCATTCACTTATTCAACCAATTTTTGTTGAGCTCCTACAAATAAGATAGGATCCATGCCCTCCAGGATCTAACTACTGGAGTAATGACCTTCAAATTTTTCAGATTATTAACCCCGATCAGTAAGTTTTGAGCACACACCACAATATAGGCATATTTATTAGTTACCAAATATATATGTTTACTATTGTAACAACATATTATGCACACTAAACAGTATGCAAATAATTGAGATGAGAGTTCTATTCTATACTTCCAACATCCAATTTTGGAAACCACTAGACTAGCGAATCTATAGGATGGGGTGGAAGATGCTAAGGAAAAAGGTGAACATGGTACCTCTGAGGCTTAGAGAGAAGAGAGGAATCAAATGTAGGAAGGTCTGTGAGAGGAAGTCTCAAAGGAGGGGCATTTGACCTGAGTCTTGGGAGATGAGCAGGCGATGATCAGGCAAAAAAAAAAAAAAAAAGGCAAGTGGAAGGGAACCAGCTTGTCCAAGACACAGAGGTGAAAGTGTGCTGTCTTCAGACACTAGGGCTTTGTTGCCTATAAAAGGAGGCTAGAGGAAGATGAAGTGGGTCAATGGGACTTGAACCAGTCTCTGCACAGCAGGGCCATGTGTTCCAGACTAAATCTGAAGTTTCTCCTGAAAGCAAAGAAGAGATATATAAGAAGAGGACTGGCATTATTAAGTTTATGTTAGAGATCTCTCTGGAAACTGGGCAAAGGAAGGATTAAAGGAGAGACTGTCAGCAGAAAGGTTAGTCCACAGCATTTTAGCATTTATTGAACCCAGGTTTGTTCCATTTTTATAATCAGGGTTTTCTTTTAACTGAGCACTCCATCAAAGTAATGGTGGTCATATTCATCTTACTACTCTCCCCTTCTGCACCCAGCACTGAGCTGATAAACAGAAGCTAATGACTATTGGTTGGATCATACTGAATTGACACTTTGTCACATTTGCAAGAATGAGATTTCCCAGGATGAGATCTTTGCTGCCTCTGTAAAACCACCATGGCCCCAGGTCTGTGCCTGAGATGAGGAGATAAAAGGACTTGAGGAGGCATGACTCCACACTATAGGAGCACCGGCTGCACAGAAGGCCAGCAGCTGGGCTGACTCGGCACCTAGAGAAACTGCTGAGGATGTGTGTTAGACCAGCCTGACTGAGTCCTCATCCCGGACTGTGACTCACTGAATCGGTGGATGATGGTCTTGCCCTGAGCAGTAATGGGAGGCCAGCTGCTGACTAGGGCTCTGTTGTGAGGCAACTGGTCTGGCACATGTGTAAAGACTGATGTTGGGTGCCTCATGCCAGGGAAGTCAGAAGGGAGCCCCCGGCAGCTCTGGGCTGTCAGAAGCAGACAATCAGATGTCCACGTCCTCATCCTCCTTATCTTTCTAGCTGAGCACTGAAGAGCAGAGTCTGCCAAGGGCCACAGAAAATGAGCTGCTCCAGTAGGAGACATCAGGCTTGAACTAAAAACTACCCTTGCAGCTTGACCTAAGGGTCCCATTTGGGGACAATAGGAAACCTCAGAGTAAAAAGAGAAAGCAAACAAACAAACAATATAACCACATATGCATAACCCTGGATAACCCACCTCCAAGGTTCACAGAAAGCTAGCTGGTAGTGTGGTAAAAACAAGAGTAAGGTTTTGCAGAAGAAATCCTTCACATACTAGATGCCAGGAAGATGATTTCACATACAGTTTAATATCATTCATCATATTAATAGATCAAAAAAGAAAAATCATGTGCTCATTCCTATAAACGCTGGAGAGGTGTTTGGAAAATCCAAAACCCAAGAAAACTATTTAAAAATAAGAACATGCCAGGTGTGGTGGTACATGCCTATAATCACTTTGGGAGGCGGAAGCAGGCAAATCACTTGAGCTCAGGAGTTTGAGATGAGCCTTGACAACATGGTAAAACCCAGTGTCTACAAAAAGTACAAAATTAGCCAGGCGTGGTAGTGCATACCTGTAGTCCCAGCTACTCAGGGGGCTGAGGTGAGAGGATCACTTGAGCCCAGGAATGGAGGCCGCAGTGAGCTGTGATTGCACCACTGCACTCCAGTCTGGGTGACAGAGAAAGACCTTGTCTCAAAAAAAAAAAAAAAAAACATAAAAAATACATAAATAAAAATGAATACTTATTCAATGGTAGAAAGGCTATATCCCAACCTAAAATGCAGCATCATACTTATCAAGAAAACAGAAGCATTTCCATTAATGTCAGAAATAGGACAAGGTAGTTCTTCACCACCATTAGTATTTACATGTATTTTGGAGTTATTTACCAGCACAATAACTAAGATATAGAAATAATAGATGTTAAGAAGTAAAAAAGAGGCAATAAATTCATGAACATTTGCAGATAATATCATTATTTGCTCAGACAATCCAGGGTAAACAGTAAGCTTAAATCTCAGGATTTATAAATTCTTGAGTTTTTGGAGGTGGCATCAGAGGAATGAAAATAATAAAAAATATTTCCCATGGAAAACATCGTGAACTCTCCCTGTTGATTTTAAATGCACTAATCATGCCAAAGTGAATAGCGTAGAAACAGAAAATTCAGTCTCAACACCACCACGTTTCATGTAAGCACCAAAGAAATATCCCTCCCCCACAAAAAGAAAATTCTAGAGAAGCAATTGATGAATGTTTAGAAACAATGAGAAAATTCTTAAAGTGGATGAATACAAAATTAATATGCTGAAACCAATGACTTTCATATATGCAAACAAGAGCCAATTAGAAAATACAATAAAAGGAAAACCCCATGTATAAGAAAAAGATAAAAGACCTAGCAACAGACAAAGTCAACATGAAGAAAACAGACCTACATGATCTACATACAAAAAATGTTTAAATGCTACTCAGAAAAAGAGAAAGCAAATGGAAGGCAGGCTATGTTGTTTGATAAGAACACTTGATAGCACTTTTTAAAAATCAGTTATCTTAAATCAACCTACAAATTTGGTACATTTTCAATTAAAATAGCAATGGTATTTTTTTTTTTTTAACCAGACAAGCATATTCTAAAGTTTACATAGGAAATAAGTAAGAGTAATACAAAAAATGTGTGGGGGCAGGAGAGAGAACAGTAACGAGTAGGACCAGCCCTACCAGGTATTTAATGTTTTAAAATCTATTAAAAATTAAAATAGTGTGAGATAGTCTCAAGAACAGGTTGATCAATAGAATGGAGAAGAGGCCAGGAGCGATGGCTCATGCCTGTAATGGCAACACTTTGGGAGGGCGGGCGGGGGGTAGGGGGACGTGGATCACCTGAGGTCAGGAGTTCGAGACCAGCCTGGCCAACATGGTGAAACTTCTTCTCTATTAAAAATACAACAATTGGCCTGGCATGGTGGTGTGTACCTGTAATCCTAGCTACTGGGGAGGCTGAGGCAGAAGAATTGCTTGAACCTGGGAGGCGGAGGTTGCAGTGAGCAGAGATTGCGCCACTGCATTCCATTCTGGACAGCACAGTAAGTGGAACTCTGTCTCAAGAAAAAAAAGAAAAAAAAGGAGAAGAAAGTTCAAAATAAATACAAATGTATACTGGGATATATGTGAAAACAGGTAACATTTTAAATCAGTGGGTCGGAGAAGAATTTTTTGATAAATAATGTTTTCCCAACTAAGGAGGCATCTGGAAAGAAAAATACAGTTGGATCCTTACCTCACATCTTCCATGAAGATAAATTCTAAGTGTATCAAAGATTTAAACATGAAAGAATAAAATTTAAAAATGTTAGAAGTAAACAAAGAAGAATCTTTTTTTACATTTTCAAAGTAGGGAAGGCAGTTATTCTAAGTATGACAGAAAACACAAACAAAAACAACAAAAAACTAATATGTGAGACTACTTCTGCCTTTATAGGTCAAAATAAAAGCAATCTGGGGGAATTCCTTGCAATATATATCATAGGTAAGTGACTAACATTTTTGAATTTACAAAAGAGCACCTACAAATCATTAAGAAAGAAGGTCTTTGAATGAAATATAGTCTTTGAATTTCAGATAGTCTTTGAAATGAAATGTGAGTGCTTCCGAAACCATTGATAAGGGTGTCTTAGTATCACTCATACTTAGGGAAATGCAAATTAAAATCAAAATGAGATATCATTTATCACCTACCATTTTGGCAAAGATCGAAATATTTGGTAACATATTGCATAGGCCAGGATGTGGGAAAAGCAGCATCCCTGAGATGACCGCTGCCTCTGGGGAATCTCCAAAACAGCCCTGGAGAGCAATGTGGCACAACCCATAGAAATGCTGAAAACACGTGTCCTTTGATCCAGGAATTCTGCTTCTAAGACTTTATTCTACTTGTTTGAAATGAGACATGTTCAAATATTTTCACTGCAACAGCCTTTGTACAACTTCTTGGAAACCGTACTGAAACCAAGCAGTCTATGGGGACTGCTTAATTAAATGACAATGTAGCCATATATGGTTATTTTAAAAGTTGCAGCAGCTCCATCTATACTAAGATAATTTCTGTAATATACTTTCAGGTGAAAAAAGCAAGGTATAAAAAAATCATAGAGAAAAGAAAATATGTTTGTACATGCATGGATTACCTCTGGAAAAAATACACAAAAGAATTGGTAACAAATCTTCTGAATAAAGAAACAGGGTGGCGAGGGAACAAGGAGGGAAATTCATTTTTCACTGAGTACTCTTCTGTGCCTTTTAAATTTTGTAGCATAAGCATTATCTATTAAAAAATTAATATAATTCTTTAAATATACACCACCTCCCCCCCCCCCCCCCCCCCCCCCCCCACCCCCGGTGTTCCTGTTTCTAGAATTGCGAATGGTCTATCTCAATACAGATTCAAAGGATCTAGAAACTGAAATGACTCTTACATCATCTAGTATGGTCTCAAATCCAACTCCTCAGTTCTCCTACAAACATGCTACTAAAAATGTGGTCTGCAGACCAGTAGTGTCAGCATCACCTGGAGTTTGTTAGGAACTCAGAATCTCGGGCCCCAGCCTAAACCCACTGAATCAGAAACTGTGCTTTAACAAGATTAGCAGGTGATTCCTGTGCACATTCAGGTCTGAGAAAGACTGCTTTTGTCACATCACCATTGAGCCTGTGCTGGAAAAGCCCTGGAGAAGGGGACATTCCTTTCTTCAGAATTCACCTGTTCGTCTTTAATAATTACCACCTACTGAGCACCAGTATGTGCCAGAAGGTCACCTAGATAATTATTCTTCATTAGTCCTCAAAATAACCCAATGAGGTACGGAATTTCCCAAGGTGAGGGACAGGTACCACCAGTAGTTTGAGAAATGCTTCTAGGCAAAACACATGAATTGCATATGTTCTTAGAGAATGAGAACATTATTTCTTTTTCATTTTCAATGCTTTTAATTATTCACAAAGAAAGTCACAGTTTGGTGCTAGTGTGTCCTCCATGCTTCTTTACATTACTGATACCCACCCCTCCAATTTTCCCCTTTACAGCTAGAACCCTCTCAACAGCTTGGTTATTGAATTGTTACAGTGAACCAAAGCTATCTTCCTATAACTTTCACACCCCAGTTATGATTTTATCTATTGGATCCACATCCAGAAAAGAACTGAGAGAGAAGCTTGCCCAATGAGATATTAAAATGTTCTCTACTAGGACAATAAATAGATGGCAATGAAGCTGAAATAAGTAGGTGGATCAATAGAAAGCAATAGATAGTTCAAAAACAAATTCAAGTTCATTTTAGAGCAAGTAGCCCTTAAAACTGAAAATGGAAAAAAAATTAATAAATGGCATTGTTTGGGGAATACTTTCAGGAAAAGTAATACAAACAAGTATTGAAGAGATTAAAGATATAGATGTGAATAAAACAGATGTTCATATGGATGTAATCTGAGAGACAGGAGGGCATTCCTAAGCCCAGCACTCAAAGTGCAATCATGAAGGACGCAACGGATTCTCAAAGTTTAAACATTGGCACCTGGGATAATATATGTGCAATATACATGACATCAGACTAATTATCCATAAAATGCAGATTTTACAAATTCAGAAAACAAACCCTCTAAGTTTTAAGATGAGCAGAGTCGAGATGGGAAAACAAGACCAAAGCATGAAATATAAATGACCGATAAATACATTTAAAAGTTTATCACCATTAAGGAAATGCAAAGGAAAGCACAATGATTATCAAATACAAAATTAGAAAGTGTTAAAAAGTATTAAATTTGAAGATGTGAGGATATAGAGACATGGACTCATTCTCATTTATGTACTAATGGTGGAAATTTAAATCGGTAACTTTTTCCAACTGCAATTTGGTTATATGTATTTTAAAACCTAAAAATATTTTGACCTGGTAACTCTGCCTCCAAAAATTTAACTCGTGAAAATAATTAAAGATTAGCATGAAGATTTAGCTATGAGGATGTATGTCAATATTGAGAATAATGGTGGGGGGAGTAAAGAAAGCAAAGGAAGGAGAGAGAGAGAAAGCAAAGGTGGCACATCCAAATGCCCAGCAATAGGAAACCATTGAATAAATTATGATATGTCTGTCTAATGGGATACAATACAGTCATTTTAAAAATATTATAGAAGTAGGTTTATTTACAAATGAGGGTCATATATTACTGAGTGGGGGAAGATATTAGAAATACAATTTTCAAAGCAAAATCTAGGGGTGTGGGAAGTGTGTAAGAGAAAATGAGAAAGAGAGAGAAATATATAAAAATATAGACACAGGATGTTTATTACTGCAATGTGATGATAGCATAAACTAAACAAACTTGAAACAAACTAGATTTTAATCAATGTAGACTGGTTAAGTGACCTAATTATAGTATAGCTATATCATACAGGCTTTTGAAAGAAAGAGGAGTATCTGTATGTGCTGGTATGAAAAGATCTCTGAGATATTTAGTACAAAAAACAAGGAAAAGTACAGAATAAAGAATATTATTTCATTGTGGAAAATAAAGATATATAGCTACAGAGAGAATATGACTTCATATACATATATCTCTTCAAAGGATACCAAAGAAACTATAAACAGTGGTTAGTTACAGAGGTGAGAACCTGGATCAGGGAATGGAAAGGGAGACTCATCATTCTATTCCTTTCTGTAATGCCTGAATTTTTCTGATGGGCATTTATTGCTATGAGCACATACAGACTTAATTTATCATAGAAAAAAATATATATATATATACCTGGATAGACCACAAAAATCTAACGATAATTATCACCAGCTGTTGAGATTATGATTTTTATCTTTTTATCTTCATTCCCAAATTTTTCTAGTCAACAACCATTACTTATGAATTTAATATATTTTAGTTATTTCAAAAATTAAGAATAACCGATGACATGGAAAAATATATAATACATTTGAACATAAAACATTATATTTATATATAATATATAATACGTTATATAATACAATAAACAAATTATGCACTGTACAAAAATTAGATAATACATTTAAAAGGAAGAACACAAAATGTTATATAAATCTTGATTTTGTTTTAGGATATACTTATATACGCATAGAAAAATGACAGGAAGGGAATGTGAATAATGGAATTATCTATTGATGGGATTGCTAGACAATTTTTATTTCTTTATACTCTGTTTACCACTAAGTTTTCCATATTCAATATTCACTGCTTTATAATCAGAAAAATACATATTTTGAAATAAAATGGAAATAAGGAACTAATCTTATTTATAAGGTTATAAATAACTCACATAGGAAGAAGTGATTCCACAGGGCAGAAGAAAGGCACAATGATGTGAGGACACTTGGCATTAGTAGCAAAAACAAATGTCAGAGTCTCCATTGGGCACAGCTGGTGTCAAGTAAAAGTGGGAGATACACAGGCTAAAGTTTCCTTGGTATACAGTCAGAGTTCTAGAATCTTGAAGTTAGAGGAGACTTTCCAGTTATCTAATTAAGCCCTTTAGTTGAACCCAGATCTTGCAGAGGCCTCTGTTCCTCCAGTTACTTGGGGGGATGCTGACCTAATCTTTCACTTAGGGACAGGAAGAGAAAAAAGATATCTGCATTTTGCACTGAAGGGGCCAGCCTGCTCCCTGTGGTGGCCCAGTTTCATGGATATGTCTTCCAATCATTCATTTCACAAATTAGCACCTCCCTAATATATGCAAAGTGTTAGATATGGTGGATTCAGCCCCTACCTTCATGCTCTCCCAAACTCCAGGTCCTCCACCTTCCCTCTGCAGCACTTGTCCACTCTAGGATATGGGACAGAGTAGGAAGTTTCTCTGAGAAAGCCTTCTCCCACTACCTAGGACTCAAGGGCAATGATGATCCAAGTGTACTCTACAGAAGCCCACAGTGCCTGTGGGAGCATCTGACAGGGCAGTCATCTCCACGATGCCTTAACTGTGGGGACAACAAAGAAGGACATAGCCTTTCCCCTGAGTTCCAGCTCAGTTCAGATGGGATTGGGACACTCTGTGACTGCCAAGCTCATGTATTACTCACCTTCTGCACAGGTAGGTGGAAGGGAGTTTGCCACCATGGTGTTTCCATGGGCTTTGACATGCAAGGGCATTCTTTTAAGCCCAACAGGCAAATACTCCTTTGAGAAATGAGGCAACCAATTTTGAAGGGAACCTACCTGTGGGTGGGTATGAAACAGTTAAGTTGCAAAATCCAAAAGGAGTACCAAGTAGGCAATTTTCACTCCCAGCTTCTGCAGCCCATGGAGACCCTTGCAGGTGGAAAATGGGAATCCACCATTAAGGCAAGAACTTCTGGATCATAAGAGAGGCTATCTCACGCGGCACTAAAAACCAGAAGTCATTTTTCCCCAGTAAAGCCAGAAATGTTTATAATACCCCTCCAATCACCAAAGCACAAGAAACAGGGAAGAAAAAATTTGCATACCAGAGTGGGATGGGGGTTAGTGCTGACCTCCTAAATATAATTGTTCACACCAATCTATATGGTGCCAAATAGAAACTGTTCACAGTGGTTATCAGTCCTCAGTGTGCGTAGGAGTCACCTGGGACGCTTCTAAAAGTTATAGACAACTAAGACCCAAAGATTTTAATTTAATCAGTCTGTGCCAGGACCAGGCATTGATGTTTTTTAAATGACCCCCCAAGCAATTCTAGTGAGTATCTGGGATGCAAACTGCTGAACTTGCCCAACAGAAATCTGATGGGCGAAATCTATGCACACATAAGAACAGACTTTGAGAAGAGGCTGAAACCCAAGCTTGGACCCTCCAATCTGCTCTCCACTCGGTTGCCAGAAGGATCTTTCTAAGAGGGGAGGCTAACCACCCCCACTCCCCTACTCAGAACCATTAAGAAGTCCCCATGGCCTACAGGGTAAGACCCTCCTTAGCAGGACCTGTAAGACCTCTCATGATTCAGCTTCTGCCCTTCTCTCTCTGCTCACACACTGCGCTCCCACTGTGTTGAAATATCAAGTTTTTTTTTTTTAGGTCTCTCCTGTCTAAAATTTCTTTCTGCACTCTCACACCAGACTCACATACTTATCTTTCAAGGCTCAAATTGAAAAGCTCCTCTACAAAGTTTTTCTAACCAGTTTCTCATTTCTCTAGTAGAACAGCTCTCTCTCTCCTCCATCCCTCATGTATGGACTACTCTTTCAACATGTTACTGTGATCTTAAGCATACTCATACTGCTCCATCAGTACCTATTACTGTGATTGGTCACTTGCCTGTATCCCCAGTAAAGTGGAGCCCCTTGAGGCTAAAGGTCTCATTCATACCTAAAAACCTAAATCAATGTACAGCCTGGATATACCACACTCAGTCCTAAGATCAGGCAGACCCCTAACATTTGTAAGGCCCAGGATAGAAGTTGAAACACAGGTCCAAATAGCAAATGACTCAACTATTGAAAAGTTGTAAGTCAAGCTAGCTTCCTGTTAAATGAAATATGCTCTATTCTCCTTCCATGAAAAATATACATTATCAATCTAGAAGGCTAGGTTCAAGTTTAGATTTCTGGGACACCTCAGGGCTCTGCACTAGAACTGGGAGACACAGGAAACAGAGCCTTGCCTTCACCCTGAGCCTGCTTTCTTCTTTTCCATGCATATCTCTGTCTTGCAGTGCTCTGTCCACTTCCATGCCTGTAAGTGGTCGCACTAGCCCTAATGTCCAAATGTCATCTGTGCCCTCCCCAAACAAACACTCTATGACCACTTTTCAAGCCCAGGGGTTCACCAAGTGATGCAGTCAGCCCAAGGACATGGGAAAGAGGCTCACACAGGACCCAGAAGTAGGCTGAGTTGTTGTGGCGTAAAATTCAGGGTTCAAACTATCTGGAGTGTGGTCTAGAAGAGGTGGAGGGGCACAGGCTCTGGGTGTGGATGGGTCTTCCTCTTAGACAAATGGTCTCCTCCATCCATGGGGACAGGTACAGCTGGAGGAGGGCCAGAGGGGGGCCTTCTAAGTCTTGGGGCCCGGGGCAGGGATCTCTCTTGTACAAATCCAAGGGAAGTTCTGCTTAAGACATGTTAAGCATCATGGCCTCCTTCAAGAAACTTCCCTGATTCCTCAAGCTAGGAACTGTTCCTCTCTACATTCAAAGCATCTTGTACGTATTTCAGATTCTTCACTCAGCGCAGTGTATCACAAGGATCTGTTCCTAGATCTCTCTCTCTCTCTCTCTCACTACTCTCTGGAGCTTCTTAAGAACATGAACAGTATCTCATTCCTCACTATGGACCCTCAGGCATCCAGTGCAGAAGGATGGCACGGGGCAGGCCCTTACCCAATTTCCAGTGAATGCATTCGTGAAGCAGATGGTGGTGGAAGGAGAGGATACTGATCAGATCCAGACACTAACTCCCTTTATCTCTCCAGGCTAAGAGTTTCACCAATGACCTTTTGAAGACTGAGTGGCAATTAACATTGTAATTGAGATAAACTCTAGTCACACCTACGGACAATTTATGATTTATCACATATACATTACCTATGAAGAAACAGAAGTGCTTTATTTCCTACTGAAATTCCAATTTACAAATGACCTTTTTGCTGTCTTAATAAAGTCACACTCACACCCTCCAAAAAAAATGACGCTCTCGGATACTGTTGAGCAGAAGGACCCAACCTTAAACAGCTAAGGTAACCTCTGAGCAGGCCGTGCAAGCAGTGCCTCTCACCAACAGGACTTGAAGTGAGCTACCTCCGAATAAGTGAGAAGGGCCCTTTGTCCTACTCACATCTGTTATTCCACAGGACATTTGAGACCTTGTTGATGGAACCACCTAGGAAAAATGGTTTCCCTCCAGTAATGAATGCCTCCATAAATCTCTGGATGATGACAGAAGCAATTTGCAGATGAGATTAGAGTAACTCTGCTATGGTGGTATGCCCTTTTGCTTCATGTAGTAGTGGCTGAATCCTTGGTCTGTTGAGTTGGGATTTTTTTTTTCATCCTCTGCCAATTTACCCAAAGATGTTCTGAAATTGTGCAACTGGCAGACTGTAATAGCCTGCACCCAGGGAGCGGCAGGGGAGTGACACAGTGAGTCACAGACCACAACAAAGCCCTTCCTGGCATATCGGGCTCTCTTGGCAAACCCAGAGGATGTAAAATTGACAGCAAGACAAGGAGCATCATTGTTATTTGTCAACAAATTGCAATGACCACTGCAAAGTTTTGGCAGCCCGACACAGGGAAGCCTCAAGGCAAGGAATGGGGGAGCAAGTCAACAAAATGATGGAAAACCCCTATCTCCCAGTGACCAAGTGTCAGACAGGTGTATCAACAAGAATGTTTTTTCTGACCCCAGTGACCTATTTCTCTGTCATGTTCAATAAAACAGAAGGGTGCTGCTTTAGTGGCAGTGGGAACCTCAGATACACATGAATAATTAACTGGCCTTGAAATAAAAAGACATAAATACCCGACCCTATTAGCTACCAGCTGTGTGACTCTGGGCAAGTCATGCAATATCTGAGCATTTGGTTCCATATGTCTGTAAAATTCGAGTATCGTTAGCCCCACCCAACTCATGAGGTTGTTGTAAATATCAAGCAAGATAAAGTAAAATGAGTTTATAGGTACAAAACTCAGCATAAATCATATTTCTGGGGTTTTTTCATTTATTTAAAAAAAGACACTGTCCAAAAAATCAAATCCAGGAAAACTGGACAGAAACTGATTTGATTGTATTAGGTTCACAGAAACAAATGCATTTACAAACTAATGCCAGGTCTCAGAAGGTCTACTAGTTGCTATATATTCTATTGCCATAACAGAAAACTTATGGAAAGTATCACCTCTTGCCTCCTGTAAAGGAGTCTAGCACCAGTCCATCTGCAGAGCTTCATTCTTTGAGATCTAAGCCTTGGGTTCAAACTTCCTCTCAGTCAACATTTTCTAAGCACTTACTACAGGCCAGGCCCTGGGCTTAGTGACCACACTAAGCAAACAAATACAATCAAGACAGCCATGTTTCCTGCCCACTATGGGATGGAAGAAGGAGACAAGTAAACCATTCAGAGCACTACATGTTGCAGGTACCTGTATATAAGGTATAGAGAATGGGAACAAAAGACAGGAACAGCTATTTCTACTTGTGCAAACAAGAAAGCTTCAGAATATATATACCTACTATGTGCCCATAAAATTTTTAAAAAATAAACATTTTTTTAAAAAAGCTTCAGAGAGAGATGACTCTTGAACCAAGTCTTAAAAGATAGGCTGACTTTTACCAGGCAGATGATAACTCGGAGGAATTCCCACGAAGCTAAGAGATCAAATGCCTGATACAATCCTACCATTCAGGGAATCAAAAATTATCTGACCATGGGAGGGAAGGGGCACTCTTAGAGAAAGGTGAAGGGAGAGACAAGGATCAGATCACTGCGGTCTTAATAGGCAAGCTGACCTTTACTCTGGTCAGCTAGGTAATAGGGGATCCAAGGAAATGTTCTAAATGTGACTATGACAGGATTAAACTTTCACTTTAAAAAAATCTCTCTGGTGTGCTTGGAATATGCCTTGGAAGAGAAAGGTACCTACAGGCTGGTAAGCCAGCAAAAGCGTGCTTTTCTGGCTTGTTTTTTAAATAAATCAGCACCCCTTGTTCCAAGTCAAATTTTAAGTGGGCCCTCATGGTGTGAAACAGATAAAAGCAGAGCTGCTTGGTGGAAGGTAGGATCTAGGGCCAGGAAGAGGGCTGCTTGGCCTTCTTTCAACAGCACGATCATGCCTGAGCCCCCTCTATAAAATCCTAGAGCCCTGAAGAAAATGATGTGTGCCCCTGTGTTAAGAAGACAACAGGAGTGGCCCCAGGGAGAGAGGAGAGAGGAAGAGGAGCAAAAATGTAGACAGGACCCAATCCACAGTTCCTGGTGATGGACTGACTGCAGGAGGCAAAAAGGAGGAACCTAGGAATGACTTCAGGGTCTAACTGGGACAAGGGAGAGGATGAGGGCACCTCTCATGGTAGAGTGGCCAAGGAGGGTGAGCAGGTTTGGGGAACAATAAATTCAGGTACAGCATGTTGGGTGAGATGAGTTTTGACACATCAGGTGAGAACTTCCAGTGGGCAACTAAGGGGGATAATCTTAGCTAGAAAGAAAAGATGTGGCAGTTAAGAGCAGGACCAAGAGAATCAGTAAGATCACCACAGAAGAGTGAGGACAGAGAGCAGAGAAGGGGGCCTGAGATAGACCTTCAAATATCCCTGGAGATGAGGAGTAGGAATCTGAGAAGGGAGGATCAGAAATAAGAAGAAAATGGGGAGAAAGACCCCAGAAACCAAGAGGAGAGAGAATCTTGAGGATACAGAATGTGTCACATGAACCCACTATGTGGGACAGTATCCCAACTCACACAGGGTCCATCAAGCTAGGAGACAAGGTGTTGCCAGCATGGCTAGGACTGAAATGTTTACTGAAGCAAGAAAGACACTCACTTTGCTTCTTGGAAGTCACTCTTCTCACAGCCAGAGCTCAACTTCTCGTATGTCATATCCTTAAAAAAGACAGTCCAATATTGAATAAATAGGCAATATTCCCAAGGAAGGAGTAGTGGTTGAGAGACTATGAGGACTGAAAGAATCTCATTTTTCATCTTGTTCAGTTATACTCACGTTAAGTGGTCACTGCATTTACCGTTACCTAATATGAGCAATAATGATAATAATATAAAGATTATCACAGTGCTTTGCTGCTTCATTTGATCCTTCCTCACAGTATTCCTACCAAGTGGTAAAGAAGTAGCTCATCTTCTGATAAAACGCTTACAACCTCACAGGGCAACTCATCACATTTTCAGAATATCTCTGCTTTAAAAAAAAATTATTTCTGGGTTGAGCTGGGCCCTTCCTTCCTGTAGTTTCCACATTAGTTCTGCTTCTTAATGCCAGACAAAGCTGATTTATTTGAAGATAAAGACTGTGTTCTCCCCAGTCTCTCTTTTTTAAAACAGAAACATAGGCAGGGCACAGTGGCTCATGCCTGTAATCTTAGCACTTTGGGAGGCCAAGGCAGGCAGATTGCTTGAGCTCAGGAGTTTGAGACCTGCCTGAGCAACATGATGAAAGCCCACCTCTATAAAAATACAAAAATTTGCCAGATATGGTGGCACGCACCTATAGTCCCAGCTACCTGGGGACCTGAGATGGGAGGATCACTTGAGCCCGGGAGGTTGAGGTTGCAGTGAGCCATCTTTGTACCACTGCACTCCAGTCTGGGTGACAAAGTGAGACCCTGTCTCAAAAAAAAAAAAAAAAAAAAAAGTTAAAAAAATAGAAATATAATCACCTCCTTCAACCATTCATTCAACCTGCATTCATGAGGTATGATTCTGAATCATTTCATCATCCCTGATAAATCTCCTCTGAAGAGAGTAACATTGTTTAACCTTTAAGATTGGCATGAAAAAGACAGATGCTTCAACTTTTCAAGTGTCCAGGTAGGAACCACAGAGCCCTAATCTGAACATGCTCCCTGGCCTCCATCTGTTCACCCAGTTCAGTGCCTTCACCCTCTCTCTAACCATTCAGTCCTTGCTTTTGGGCCCAGTTCCTGGAGTGGGGCAATCCATCCAGGTGTTCCTGCTGCTAATACCTCTCCCACCCCACCTTTCGCCTTTATTTTAGAAAGTTGGAACAAGAATAACAACCAGTTGTCACTTACTATAGGCAGATGCTAGGAGAGGTGCACTTTCATACGACTCGTATAATTTAAGTCTCATGATAACTCTACACGACAGTAACCTGTTCAAAGTCACACATAAAATAAGGGATGGAATCGGTATTCAAACCCAGGTCTTGCTGAGTCCCAAAATCCCACACAGAAAAATCTAGACCTACCCTGCTCAATACAGTAGTCATTCGCCACATCTGGCTATTGCACCTGGGATATGTGGCTGTCTGAATCAAGGTGTGATGTAAATATACACCAGCTTTTGAAAACTTAGTTGAGAAAAAAATGCAAAGTATCTCACTGATAATTTTTGTGTTGATTACACGCTAAAATAACTTTAGGGATATGTGTAAAACAGATCCTTAAAATTACTTTCACTTGCTTTTTACTTTTTCTCTAATGTAGCTGCTGGAAATTTTTAAATTATTTATGTGGTTTGCATTTTATTTCCTTTAGACAGCTCTGATCTAGAATACAAGAATGAAAAGTCTCAACTCTTTAGAAATTGCTATCTTGATACAAGAGCACTTAAGGAGTAGCCGTTTAATTAGTCTGGCATTGGATGGGATTTCGTGAACAGTGATGGCATCGGAGCTTTACTTCCCTGTATTCTGTTGTTGTCTTGTGTTTTGTTTTGTTTTGTTTTTCAGTCTTCCCAGGGCTTTGTATATGAGGTGTAGTTTATAAACAAAAGTGATAAATTTATATCTCTTGTATCCATGAGTACATGTATCTTTCCCTTTAAAGTGCTACAATATGTCATATTTCACATAACTGACTACACCTGGATAAAACCATGTATGTTTAAATTGTGAATCATCCTTAGTAGGGATGGCTGAAGCTTTTAGAGAAAAAAATTCATACATGTGATATTTTTCTGTTTTGCTGTAATAGTTTTTTCTCTTTAGGTTTTGCAAACAAAAAAGTAAAAAATTATTTTAAAAAGAAGAATCTCCAAGTCAGACACTCAGATACAGCAATTGAAATCAAAATTAGCATAAGTCACTAAGTTTACTATTATCTGACATTAATAATAATAATATATAGCATATCACACTGTTTAACTTATGCAGCCTCCTTTAATCCTAATCCTATATTAAAGTCTATGAAATGGGCAGTAGCAGTCTAATTATGCCAATTTAACAAATTAAAATTTGAGGTCGTGGGAAGTTAAGTGAATAAAACCCAGGGCTTCTGAGTCCAAGTGTGGTGACCTTTCCATTTTGTATCATGTTGGATAGTGAAGGGTATTACAGATAACCTACCAGGGAAAGCTTCATCTGGCAGTTCTCTTTTCAATATTGTCTGGGGTTTACAGAGAGTTCCTTCCTATGGGATAACAGATTCATTACCAGATTAATTTAGATGTCACAGAAAAGCACCTGATACAGTATTGAGTAAATGATAGTTACTCAGTCAACAATTTTCTCTTCCTTTACCTTCCCATACCAAGAAAATCTATTTGTTAGATACTGCTATAACATGATCACTCATCCTATTCTTGGTTTCTGGATTAAAGATACTTGACTTCCTTTCATGGAGTTATTTGGACGCACTGTCACCTCATCATTGTTATCATTACATTTTGTTTTAACACCCTGATAAAGAGAACTTGGACTGAAAATCTTAAAATCCAGGTCAAGGAAAATTAAAGAAAAAGAAATCACTGGCTTGAAGATTATCGTATTTACTATTTTCAAGAGTAAACTTATTCATGGTGATTTGACAAACCATCAGGTAGGTACTCTGTGAAATCCACAGATCTCCATCACCTACCAAAACCTGTAAGGATAAAATAAACAAATGCCAGTCCAGGAGGCTGCCTGTAGCTCGGAGGTCAACCCAAGCTGCCAACCCAAGGCTTTGATATCAAAGAAAGAGACTCATTCATTATGATGTCAACATATAATACTAATTACCATAATAATGTCTTACATTTATAATGGTTACTCTATAGCTTTAAAAGTATTTTCACCTTAATATTCACTTCATGCAATTCCAATTTACAGATTTGGAAATTGAGGCTCAGAGAGAATAGTGCCAAAGGTTACAGATCTTATAGAACTCACCCAGCAACACTGACTGACTGCCTCTAGCTATGTCCAATGGGAGTTTTTCTGTTGTAAGGCTTTAACATCAAAAATATGTTTCTACTTTCATTACAGAAAAGTTGAGAGACGATACCTGATTCAGGAAAGCTTAATCAGGTCAATGATATGACCAGGAACCGGCCTTCTCCCATTTTCCACTCTGCCTTCTCCAGGGTCAATTTTGCCCTAAGAACAGCCACCACCATGGTTGCAAGATGGCTGTCTGCAGTTCCCAGGCCAAGTGTTTTTCCCTCTGCATCTAGTAGGAAAGTGAATGGGTCTTT
The DNA here is from genome assembly GCF_002776525.5 of Piliocolobus tephrosceles. Classification (NCBI taxonomy): domain Eukaryota; kingdom Metazoa; phylum Chordata; class Mammalia; order Primates; family Cercopithecidae; genus Piliocolobus; species Piliocolobus tephrosceles. Next base: position 30,434,385 of record NC_045447.1, on the reverse strand, counting down.
GCCTCAATACGCCTGGCAAAATCCTGAGATTCACCCTTACCAGAATGTCTTGGGTCACATACCTCCCACCCCCACCAATAAATCACAGAGGTCAAGGCAGGGGATGTACTGATAGACTTAGCCTGGGTCATGCACTCCTTTCCTGCAGCCTGGAGTGCAAGAAACAAATGTGGAACTCTGGGAAATCCCAAAGGAAATCAGGAGTCCTTGAGAAGGAAGGAAGGAGACTGAATGCTAGAGAGTCAAACCAATAAAGGCCAACTATACTAGTCTAGCATTTCTCCTATGAAGGCAAAATGGTAAGGAAGACTTTTAAAAGAAGTTAAGTAGACAGTAAACACAGATGCACTGATATATCTTGTAGCATTGGTGATGGATTGAAGAGTCTTTATATAAAAATGAATTTTCCTCCTACTATGTAAAGTCCTAAGCTGAGTAGGCTAAAAGTTACTTAAAAGATTTACTTCCTATAGCACTGCGTTATTGTGAGTCCCCGAAGTGAAAGGAGACCAGGAGATATGTGTCAACATTAAAACTTGTACAGCAATTGTGCAAGAAACAATGCATTCCCCGTGTCCCTATGCATCACCAGAGCTAGGTGATGGTGACATTTTGACCACAGGCTGCACTAATAATTAATGAGCTAACTATTGCCTTGTACTAGGACAAAATGTTTTATACTCATTTCATGCTCCAAATAAACTCGATGAAATAAGAACTGATTACCATCCCAATTTCACATATGAGGAAACTAAAGATCAGAGAAATTAAATGATTTACCCAAACTCACTCAGGATAGGAATTCAGCTCCATTTCAGAGTCTGTGCTCTTAAACATTGTGCCACTCTGTCAGGTGGACAAGAGCAAATTTTGCATCTACCTGGCTCTCTTGGGGACTTCTGCCATTTGTAGGTAGGCTCAAAAATCAAAAGCCTTCTCCCATTACAATACATCCCTTATAGAAAAGAAACAAAAAAAAGGGAAACTCCAAGTACCCCTGGATCCCACCTTCAGAATCACTGACTATTTTAATACCTTCCAGAAAGTGACAGACTGCCAGAGTCCCACAGATCTGTATTTGAATTCTGGTTCTGCTACTGCCTGTTGTTAAACGTTTAACAAGTCAATTTACCCCAGTGAGCCTCACCTTTTTCATCTGTAAAATGTAGATATTGGCCGGGCATGGTGACTTATGCCTGTAATCCCAGCACTTTGGGAGGCTGAGGCGGGTGAATCTCCTGAGGTCAGGAGTTCGAGACCAGCCTGACCAACATGGTGAAACCCCGACTCTACTAAAAATACAAAAGTTAGCTGGATGTGGTGGCAGGTGCCGGTAACCCCAGCTACTCAGGAGACTAAGGCAGGAGAACTACTTGAACTTGGGAGGCAGAGGTTGCAGTAAGCCAAGATCATGCCATTGCACTTCCAGCCTGAGTGACAAGAGCAAAACTTCTTCTGGGGAAAAAAAATATATATAGATATTACCTGCCCTCAGGATGGCTGAGACATAAATAGGGTCACAGGCTGGCACATAGAAAATGTAGTGTAGTGTAGTGTAGTGTAGTGTAGTGTAGTGTAGTGTAGTGTAGTAATTATTAGCTGCCTTTCCCTCCTCTCTCAATATGACTTCACTCTTTCCACTTCCTTTGAATATGGTTGCAGATGCTTAAGGTTAGAAATCTCAGAATATGTTTGCAGGGTCTTCTTTCTTAATATATTTTTTTTCCTGAAATTCCAGTTGACCCTGTACACCAAATAAGACAATATTACATAACATTTTTACTCTCTCTTGCTGAAATCTTAAAGATGTTTTTCCTATTATTGGAATGGTGGAGAGAGAAATAACAAAACTATTCTTTCATTGGAACATTTTATCTTGTCTTTAAAATGCATTCACATGCTCTTTTGTGGAAAGGAAGTATAGCCCATTTAAAGGAGGCACTTCAGAGTGAGAGGTAAGGCCAGTGGCCAGCTGAGCTTTAATGAGTTAGCTTAAGTATGTAAGCTAATTAGTAAACCCAAGTTTCCAGAGCAAAGAACTAAGATAAAGAGAGGTAGCCAGCTAGTTAAAAAATGCCTCTGGAAAAAGTGCATCATTGGGAAATTATGCTGTTGATGAACCTTAATCACTTTCTCTCCTAATTTATGCCAAGTTTTGGAGGGCAGAAAATAATTTCGTTATATTTTGTTTTGCTATGTTTCTCCTGAGCAAAGATATGAGAAGAAACTGGACCACTAGTTAATCAGATCCATGAGTATTAATAAGTAGTGAAGCCCATGGATTTCACCAACCTTGTAACAGAGAGAAGAGCTCCTGCAGAAAAAAAATGCAGGGTGGATGTGGTTACCCCTAGACTTGACATCACAGTTCACTTGGCAGAAGCTTCCCCAAATTGCAGGCAAAGTACCTAATAGAAAACAACCTTCCAAAATCAGACCTTCCAAAAAGGGACAAGCATCACTGCAACCATCCAGGAAGTAATCGGAAGAGTTCCACAGGAAGCTTTTGATTTGTGAGTTTATACATCTGTGCTCTCAACACTAAGTGATCTGTAGGGATGACCCTAGGCCCTTGTACTCGATGTGGCACCAATATGAAAGTGAATACACAACAAAGGCAGAATTGGAGAGCAGTTTAGAAACTATTACTGGGCTTGTTTTCTCCTGGAGAATTTTATTAGATGGGAAATGTGCTATTAGAAATCTTAATATGAGAGAATGGACTAGTAAAGACCTGCCCTTTCTGTAGAGTTCTAATTTAGTTACTAAGCTGAACCATATGAAATTGCTATTTCATAAGTTAAAAATGGTCCAAAATAGGAAACTTTCTGTGGTTCAACCTAATATCATTCAGTCATTTTGTAAAGGGGACATGACGGACTCTGATGGACACTTTTTGAGCATCATCATGTGTTAAAAATCATTCTAAGTGAATATATATATATATATATATATATATGCATATGCACATGTATTAAATCTACTTATCCATGCACTATTTCTCTAACACACAAGGCACAGTGCAACTTACAGGTCTTTGTAGCTTCTTTCCATCTCCGGGGCATGATATTCACCCTAACATCTACTTGGATTCATTCAGGGCTCTGCTCAGACATCAGAGAGAGTTGCCCTGATAAGTTTACTGAAAATAATACCCCATCACTCTGTCTCTTACCAAGTTTTATTTTTCTTCTAAGTATTTATCACCCCCTAACATTTGTTGGTCTTAACATTTGTCTTCTACTAACAAAATCAAAAATTTGCAAGAGCAATGATATTACCAGCTTTCATGTGTGGGTCTTTTTCCACTGCCCAGAACAGAATCTGACATATCATAGGTACTTAGTATGCACTGGTTGAATAAATGAATGACACTCCAGAGCCCAAGCATTCTCCCCTGAACTGCACTGGTATGGAGAAGAGTAGAAAAAAGGAAGAAAATGTAAAGATGGAGAAAGGGGACAAAAAGGCAGTAACACAAGGAAAGGCTATTTCTTCTGTGAAATTCTGACCCAAATTTCCCTTTCTGAAGGCTCTGCTTTTGAGGCTATTATAAATTTCTGCTTATTGCCTCAGTAGAGCTGTGGCGAAAATGTCACTTTATATAAATTTGAGCTGCTATATGGGTATGTAATACACAGTTCAAATTCAAGTTCATATGTGTTTCACATTCAATATGACAAATACGGATTCCTAGTGGATACTGGCAGCAAGACAAGGTAGTGACCAGAGAGACAGCCAAATGGAGAACAAGAGTTAAGAAGGAGCAAAGTAGAAAATTAGGCTGGAAATCTCCCTGAAATTTTGGTGCTCCATTTCCAAAGTTGTCTTAGTCATTGAAAGAATTTGCCTTAACGCCAATAGCCATCATATAACAGGGGATAAAGAGATGGATCTGTATGCCCTGTGAATCCTCAGGCAGCAATTTAATGAACAGACATTCTTTAAGAAAACGTGGGATTCTGCTTGAAGGGCTACTGTGCTCTGATGACTTATGAAAATGTCTGGAAAGATGCTCTTCTTTAGGTAGACCATTCTCCATAAGAAAATGCATGGAACACTATCCATGTCTTTGAGAATTATGTACTATTGTTTACTTCCAAAAATGGGCATACGTTTTGCTATTCAGATAGGATAGTCATAAGTAAGTCTATTCTCTTCCTTTGATCACATTTTCCACAAATAGTGACAACAGAACCTTCTAGCAGGCTATAAGATAGCACACATGGGTCACTGGTTTATCAGTGGAAATATCGACAAGATGACAAGGAGCTTTTGCTGTAAATAACACCTCCAATGGCACCCTTCCAACCAGCACTGGGCATTCTTCGTGCTGTTGCTCAATGTCAGGCACTCTTTGTTCTCCAGGAACTGGAATATCCAACAGGTAATATATGGAGAACAAGCTGATTATAATCCCAGAAGGGATATGGCCTCTTTCTAAAGAGCCCAGCACACACAGTAACTTACACACCTTGGTACAATGTGAATAATTTTGCCAAGATCTCTTTGTCACATAGGCAGTGATCATAAAAATTATTATAGTAGAGCTCCCACATCAGCATGAAGCAGGGCAGAAAGAAACATGGATCTGGCTGTGGGTTAATATCAACGTGGTTTATACTGGGTTAAGGATCTGACTGTGGGTCAATGTAAATGTGGGGTACATATTTAGACTCCTTAAAATGTCTTTGGCCTGTTACTTTGGCTGAATATTGTAAGTGAGGGTCTCCCTCAGAAGCCATGTAGTTTTTTCAGTTTTCCTAAAGTGTCTCTTGATTTTTTTCCTTCATTCAAGTCTGGCTCAGGATTCTTTACAGGTTACCTCTCTAAGCATGGACCAGCAGAATCAGCACCCCCCGGGAGGCTCATCCTAGACCTACTGAATCAGAATCTCATTTTAACAGGATCCCAGGAGATTTGAATGCATGTTATAGTTTGGATACCTCTGCTTTACAGTTCAGAAGATTCTTTTTTGCAGGTTATAAAGCATGATTAGCTAGTCATTACATTACTACACAATAGGAAACATACATCTAAAATAATTCTTTAAGGGAAGTGTATTCCAAATTCTTCAGTCTTCAGTTGACCCCTGATTCTCTAAGACTGAAGTCTTTAACTCAGCTAAATCAGCAACATTGATTATCTAATGTAAAGAGTACACTGTGGATAAGGCTACCTCAGTTCTATCCCAGGTTACTGATCATCTATTATGCCATAGGCCCTGGATGGCAAAGGACAAATGAATTTAATCTCTCTTTTTACAGTCAATTGATAGTAAATGATGCCTGAAATACTGTGTTGGGAGAGATTCTAAGGTTGCCTCTAGGCTGAGGTGAAGAGTTACAGGGATTGATTAACAATGTCTGCTCTGAATACAAGACAGAAGAATGGTGCTAAGAGGATAGCATATTTACATTCTATTATAGGCCTTCAAGTAACATTTAGCACATTCAGAGAATCATTCTGAAGAATTTCCTTCTTTGTAGAAACCTCAAAATGAAGGGTCTGCAATGAACCATGTTCCATGGATCACAATTCAAAACCACTCAGTTAATAAAGTCATGTCCTGTAAGACCCTACCCACCAAGAGAAATCTCAAATTTCTAATGGTTTCTCCTGGAAAGAGAAGAGAGTTTGCCTTTCAGTTTCTTCATGCCACAGGGGTAAGCAAAATAAACCTTTTTCTTATGGGGGCTGCAGAAGAAGCCAAACTGACACCAAAATATCATTCTCCTGCATTCCACACTTTAAACAAGACCATGTTGACCTCCTCCACTGCATTGTGAGGACGATGGAGTTATAGAGGGTGCCACTAATGGCCTTTGAGTGAATGTTAATTGTGCAAGAAAAAAAATACAGATTTCACCTTACTATGCCCCAATAGGTATTAATCCACAACAGAGAAGGTAAATCCACCAACAATAAAAAGGACAGAAATCAAAAAACTTGATAGTTCTTATTCAATTATGTTGCATGCTTTAGGGGAATTTATAACTAAAAAGCTACATCCAAATATGTGAGAGCAGATCATTTGATTTTCAACTTGATATTGAATTACCCCACTTAGAATTTTAAAAACTGGGTCTCAGAGAATTTAAGCACCTTGGCTCTGAATTCTGAGTTTGATTTGCTAAACCAAGGGTCAGCAAACATTTTCTGTAGAGCCAGACAGTAAGTGCTAGGCTTTATAGGCCATACCATCTCTGTTATAACCATTCAACTCTGCCACTGTAATATGAAAGAAGCCATCAACAATATATAAACAAATAGATGTGGCTGTGTTCCAATAAATTCTAATTTACAAAAACAGACAGATTTAATCCATAGGCTATAGTTTGTTGCTTTTCAAGCTACACTATTTTCTTTATAGCACAGTTTATGTTCCAGAAGTCCTGGCCAGAAGCCCTTATCAAACTCTCTATGCTTCTATTAATTCTTTCCATTTGCATTTATCGAGCACCTACTAAGTACCTGTGCTAGGACTTAGGACTCCAAAACTAAGAGTCACATTTTCACCCTCAGGGAAGTAGAGTGCTGGTTGAGGATACAAATGGAGATACTTTGTAAATTTCCGTCTTGAAGTTCCAACTCTCCCTTATTCAACTCCAGGATGGATTATTTACTATTTCACTAATGCCCCTATAGCACATAGAAGGAGAACTCTATTGTTCACTCATCACTTCCATATTACAATTATGAGTCTCCCCTACTAAGGCCATGAGAACAAAAGTTGGAGATGCGTCATATCTGGCTCTAGGTCCCAATCTCTACCAAGGTGCCTGATGTGTATCAACAAGCTTGATATTTTAATGATTATATATCATGTGAAAGTTATGAGAGACCTAATTTATTAAGATCTATTTAGTAAAGGATTGTAATCCCAGGCTATGGAAATATTACGGAGCGTAATTTGTGGACGTCTCATTGGTCACAGACATTGGGGATGAACTTTCTAAGCCAAAGAATGTATGTGGCTAAGAATGTATGGGGCTAAGACAATGTATATTTGCTCAGCAGCCAGTAGCAGATTTTACGTCATGGCACTTGACTGTCACACTGTTTCCATTAAGTGGTCCTCACAGTGGACTTTAGCTAACTGAAAGCTGTCATTCTATCTGTTCTCCAAGGAGAATCCAAGCTTTTATGTGAAGAGAAAAAGCTGAAACCTGAATTCTTCCATGCCCAATCCATATTGAAATAATTCTAAAATGTATCGTATAGAGCAAAGAAAAAAAAACTCCCCACAATGGCAAAAACACAAAAATGTATGTGTTCCCAGCAAGCCCCATTAGCAGGGCCTCAAAGTCCTCTCTCTGGCTCGCTCATTCACTGATCTACTGATGATTGAGAAGAGAGTAGATTCAGTTGGTCCAGCACCCAAGCATAATGCTGCTTCTGTGTACTCTGCTGTATTAGTCCATTCTCACAGTGTTATAAAGAACTACCAGAGACAGCATAATTTATAAAGAAAAGAGGTTTAATTGGCTCATGGTTCTGCAGGCTTTACAGGAAGCAAGGCCAGGGAGGCCTCAGGAAACTTACAATCATGGAGGAAGGTGAAGAGGAAGGAGGCATGTCTTACACGGCCAGAGCAGGAAAAAAGAGAGAGAACAGGGAGGTGCTACACACTTTTAAATAACCAGATCTCATGAGAACTCACTATCATGAGAACAGCAAGGGAGAAGTCTGCCCCATGACACAATCACCTCCCACCAGGTCCCTCCTCCAACACTGGGGATTACAATTTTGACATGAGATTTGGGCAGGGACACAAATCCAAACCATATCATCTGTTATGAGACACAGCACCTGTTTTGCAAAGAGAAGAAAGGAGCTGGCAAATGCCTTGTATATGGGAAATGAACTATCTCCAATAGCGACTTTAGGTAGGATTTGGTCTTTTGCCATTAGCTCCCTGGTGCAGAATTCACCCCGGGCTGGGCAGGACTGCCTGTCTTGGACCATGTCAACAACCCTCCCATGGGCAACTAGAAGAGGCACCTTTGCTAAAGCCCACATTAAAGGGCTCTCGGGAGGAGTAAAGACATTTATACTAGCATTACTTCTCCATTTTGACTTCTTCTCTGGATGAACATGGCCTAGAAAACAAAATTCCTACTTTAGTTTTCTTATATTCAATATGGCCTAGAAGATAAACATACAGGCTTTATAATTACACTGACTGGAGTTACAGTCCTTGCCCCACCATTTCCAAATTGCTGGTCTTGGGTCTTTTCCATGATCCCTCATCCTACAGTTTTCTCATTGTTAAATGGTAATAATAACACCTTTTTAAAAGGTTTGTGTGATGATTATATGAGATCAGGAATGTAACATAATAGAAACTAGCATTTATTGAGCATGTAGTTACTATTTTGTTACATTCCTAATCTCATCAATCCTCTGTTCTAAGCAGAGGATCACAACAACTCTATTAGGTAGACACTATTATGCTCCTGTGCCCCAAATTTCATAGCTAACAAGCACAAATAGAGTAGGATTTAAACTCAGACAGTCTAACTACAGAGCAAAATACCTTAACCACCCTATTCTTTTGCTTCCACAACAAATATTACATTCTGAAAAATAGCTACTATTTCAATGACTGCTAGTACTATAGCTCATCATCATCTTCATCATCATAAAATGTCTAGAGAAGGCTTAGACCCAGTAGCACTTAAGGGTGCTGGGCTCTCTTCTGACACAATCCACACTATTTTCTTGTCGATAAGAGAAAATTCCAGACTTTTGCAACTGACAGGGCTGAAACAAACAGTATGTCCCTACCTGTTCAGTTTTAAACCCAGGAACTGGGCAGAACTCCTCAGTGACCATCACTATGAACAAATGGATCAGGGTAGAGGCGGAAAGTATAGTTTCTGCAGTGGTATGTTGGAGTCTGCTCATATCAGCTCCACAGAGCCAATAGTGCAGATTTATTTTTAACTCTCTGTTTAATAACATGAAGCTGGTAGCCAGAAATTGACCATGATGAGAATACACCACAGAAATAAGCAAACACTACAAATCAAGGTGCTTTTTCCCCCAGAGACCTGGTTGTTAAACATTTACCAGCACACTAGTGCTTTGAAATCAGACAGGCATGAGTTTGAATCCTCAGGCAATCAAGTGAGATGGCAAGCAAGTTACTTAACTTCACTGAGCCTTATTTTCCTCATGCCTATAACAGGAAAAATAGCTCCCTAATGAATTGTTGTGAAGATTTAATGGCATACTATTTGTAAAGTTCTTAGGAGAACATATGGCACTTAGAAGTCAATAAGTCAATAAGCTATCATGTTAGTTTTATTATTTGCATTGCATTAACCAAAAGTGGATGGTGGAAACCATGGTATAAATAAGAATATATAAGCACCAACTCAGCAGGCCTGTTCTTCACCAGGATTGGTTTCACCCTTCCAAAAACTGTTCCAGTCATATCCCAATTTTAAAAGCCTGAATTTAAGTGCTTTCTGCTCCCTGCTCAAGTAATGCATTTTCATTTGGATCCATTTCTAATGTTACAAGCCCCTGCCCGCACCATTCAACCTGTGCCGGGGTAAACTTTACCTAATTAACAGTGGCATAATCAAAACAAATATTATTTCAGTTCCCCATGACATGATTAATTCCCATATGCATTCCAGGTCAGGCCTGCTCTTGATTCACCAAAAAGCAAATCACAGAATCACTAACTATTTGAGCTGGATAATAATTTTGGGCCCCTCTTATCCACTTTGCAGATGGATGTATTGAGTAGTTAAGTGACTTGTGCTCTATAAATAGATGGCTTTAAGCCAAGAATTTTTTGTAACTTCTAAGAGACAATTCACATGTACTTAGCATATACTAAGTGCAAAGAAAAAAGTCAAAGACTTAGTGATCCTCTCCACTCTGTCACCAAGTCCTACCCCGCCACCAATCTCATCGCCACTGCTGGTTTTATGTCAAATTATATACCAAAGAAATGTAATGATTTAGTGATGTCATTTATTCTCTGGTAGACCTACTGTATTTTATTAAATTCAACAGTTTCACATCTGGAAGGACCAAGTCAATTGCCCAACTCACTCCTTGAAAACTTTAAGGGCTATACAAATTGAGGGGTACTCAACTGCACTGAATACTCATGAATTCTCAAGATGTCAGAGCTTCGTGTTGCATCTCCCTCTTACAGAAACATATATATATTGCCATACTAGAGGCTCTGAGAAGCTCAGCAGTACAAACATCATTTACAATATTTTATTATCAAATGTTTATTTTTAATTAGTCTAATGTTTCCCAAATGTTATTGACTAGAACTAGAGAATTCCTTTTTTGCTGCATATCTACAAATCTCAGACACAGGCTACTCAGTGGAAGACCATTTTGGTAATGGCTGATCTAGTCCATGCCTTCAAGTTTAGAGAAAAACCTGAGTTTCTGGGTAAAGACGTGGCAAAGCCATACAGCTAATCAGAACAGCCAGCTCCTCTGCCTCCCAATCCTTGCCACTACCATTCCTTAGCGACCCCTTGGTATGTGAATAGGATAGTTCTGGGTTGTATGATTTCACTGGGGACCTATCCCCGCTCCAAACCCCAATCCAGTATGCCAGTAAGCAACTTAGGGGAAAATCCAAGGAAGTAACTGGGACAGGGAGACAACCTAGTGAGAATTCAAACAGGGAGAGAGAAAAAAGTAAATAAACAATAAAAATTGCATGAGTAGGTGAGAAGACCAATGAATGGACAAAGGGGATGGATGGATGGATGGATGGATGGATGGATGGATGGATGGATGGATGGATGGATAAAAGAATCGAGTATATGAAGAAGCAAAAGAGTAAAAGAACAAATGAAGAACAAGGCAAGAATGAGTAAGTATGTAAATGAATGAGAGGAAGTTCACTCCCAGTTGTGCCATGATTGAAGAAGCAATGGTTCCCTCCTAGCCAATGACACCAGACCTTGTTATAACTCACAGGCAATGCATAAGAGCATATACCTTCTCTTTTACTTTTTCTTCAAATGAAGTATTAAGGAACTTGAATTTTACCCTGAGGACAATGGAGAAATCACGAAGAATGCAAGCAGGAGAGGAACATGCTTATATTTATGTTTTTGAAATGTAATTCTAGAGGAAGAGGTAGGTGAGAGCCCTTTGTGTGGCCCTTCTCAGTGGAGTCTCAGGTAAGGCATTTCTTAGTCTTTACTTCTCAGTCTTCTCAAAAGAAGACAGAAAAGCAGTGATTATATGACAATTCTCTTAGCACTATGGAGTTTACTTTTGCTCCCCCTTTGACTAACTTTCACCTCTACCACCTCTACCTGGCTTTGAACCTTAGAGGAGGTGAGTAATACACTACCTACCATTTGAGTTACTTACACAGTACTTGGACAGTATTGGAGAACTCTTGGGAGGTGAACACGGGGAGCATAATTGACTAACTAGGAATCCTAGCTGTCCTTACGAGATTCTTAAGTAATATTGAAACTGAATATTGTCAGTTTTAAAAGACTATTTTAAGACCTAAAAGGAAAGTGGTACTTGACAGAGAATGCAAAAAAGTTATGTTCATTCGTATGTGATGTAGGCCATATTAACAACAGATTCAAGGATGTCTGGCACCCTGCACAGTGCCTGGCACCTAACAGGTACTGTACAAATAATAGTTGACTAATCTACACCAAGTTCATAAAAGAAGCACATTCATCTGTGTGCTCAGTAAACATATACTAAAGGCCTACTATGTGCTAGCACATGCTCTGGATGCTGGAGATGCAGCAGTGAATAAACGAAGTCCCTGCCTTCGTGAAGCTTCCATTTGAATGAAATGGCATTTAAATGGTAACTTCATGAAGGCATGACAATATTCCAGAATGTTAGGGTCAGAAGTTATAGATTCTACAGCTCAACCCTTTCATTATTTAGAGAAATTCAGATCCAAAAAGGAGAAAAAGTTTCCCTAGTAATAAAGACGGGGTTTAAACCCCAGTCTCCTGACCATAAATTCAGTGCTTACCTATTTATACAATCCTGCCTAGATTATGGCAGTTCCAGAATGTTTGAGATCATAACCTTAAAGAAAAGCCATGGTGCCATCTAGCATCATTTAATTACAGACACATCAGATCTTGGCCAATGTTTTTGGCTTAGTAAATTAATTACTATTACTTTAAGGAACCAAACAAAATTAACCAAAGCTCAGGAATTATTACAACCAGCAAAGAAAGAGGATTGCTATTTTATGTTTTCTCCAAATGAGTAACCATGAACTAGGAAGCTTTAGAATCAAATTTACTTTTGAATACCAGTTCTGTCTCCTATGAGGTACACGACCACAGAAAACTCACAGGTCATGGGCCTCCATTTCTCTACTTGCAAAACGAATCATAGAATTTTTATGAGAATTCTATATAACAAAATATGTAGAATACAATAAGGGCTTAAAAAGTGGTCATTCCTTATTCCTCCCCATACCTCCTTCCTGTTTGGATGGTTAATTTCCCTATTTTAGGGCCAGTCATTGAACTAAAAAATGTTCAGACACTTAGACTGGTGAAACATAAAAATGTAATAGCCTTAAAACATCTGAGGAAAATGCCCCTAAACTCATGGTGTGCACAACAGGCCTGGAATTTGGACTCTTTCATTTCGTGGAGTTTTCATATTTTCAGCCTTTGGTCAGACTTAAATTCCAGAGGGACTACCTCGCCTGATATTTTGGCACTTTCCCTAGTCACAGTTGGAAGCCAGAAGTACAAAAATGAGGGAAATTGAAAAATAATGAAAAACAAAAGTCAATCAAATCTTTTATTTTCACTTTTTTTTTTCCTTCAGTGGAATAAAAAACAACAAAAAAGCAGATCTGTATGACTTTAAGTCAAAGCCTGGGATATCAAGTGTTAGTTCTGAAACCTTTCCCATGCTCTAATTCAATAGGCTTCCACTTACCCCATGCTGGTCACACTTTAGAAACCCAAGACCTCCTTTTCCAGGTAATGTCTTATTAAGACTCTTGTGACTAATTCACAAATCATGTCTTTTGGAAAGGTATATTACACGTACATAGGTCTTGTTGGAGCTGAGAGGAAACAAAGCTTTTTTGTTTGTCAGTGTCATATGCTTCGATATTGGTACCAACACAGCAGTGCGCGAGAAGCAGTCATCTGAATCCATGAATCCACATGGCAATCAGCATCAAGATTCTGCAATGTCTCCCAATCAAACTGAGTATCTGCAGTTTAGTCCCCTTAAATATTGCAGAGTGGACCAATGTCTCCTGACATCCTTCTCTCCCCTAATCCCCACCCCAGAGAAGATTGCATTTTATTTTCTACAGAATACAAAGACAATGCTGAGATGTTATTGAGGGAGACTGACACGCACAAGAATTCCAGAGTGTGTGACCTCCAGGGGGTAAACTGACAAAACCCTGAACAGGGATGCTCGCTCATGCTGTGAAATATTTCTGTTTTTCTTGAATTTAGGTATATTAATATTCTCTTGAATATTCCTAGATACAGTCTGTGGGCTCAGGGGTTGTACTGACTCCTCTTGGTTTCCATTTATTCGTGTTAGTGTTTGGCACCTATGAAGGGCTCGAGCAACCCCCATCAGGGCTTGACATCAATAAGAGAATACTAATAAACCTAAATTCAAGAAAAGTAAAAAGAATACTAACAGCACCTGGTAGAGAGTTAGGAAGTGGAAGGAAGTGTCCACCACCGATGGCTCTGCTTCTAACTCTCCAGGCACCTTGCAGGAGTCTATTCCCCACCTGGACCTTGCTGGGATCTCTCTGGAAAACAAGAGAGCACTGGACAGGATGGTCCCTAGGACCCCTCCCAGGTCTGATACTCTGTGGGTGAAACAAGGTGCCCACAGCAGGAATCCGGGAGTCGGGCCACACTGACAAGTCTGACCGTCCATGTAGAGATCGGCCGGAATAGTGGAGGGGCCAAGAAGTAACAGTATGCCTGCCCAATTTGAATAATAATCAGAAAGGACTACAGCTACTCAAAGCATTGCCACTTTGGAATGTTTCATTCACCATGGAATGTGCTTTCTTCTCCTTGTTCAAAATGTAATCAGAATGGTCGAATTAAAAGATTTTTTTTTCTATGTCCAGTAAGGAGCAGACATAAAATCCTAGATTTTGAAAAATGTAATGTTTCTAAATTTTTAATTAAAAACTTTGAAAAGAGGACAAGAGGACACCTCTGGAAGAAAGAGGCACAATATTGAGCCTTTGTATATGCCAAACACTAACACAAATAAATGGAAACCAAGAGGGGTCAATACCACCCCTGACCCCACACAGCTAGTATCTAGGAAATGAGACAGATAAATACCCAGGCCCTAAAGTAAAGATTAGAGGAAGGTAAAGAACAAGAAGAAGGACATCTGCCCTTAGAACTGACACTGTAGTGAGGGTGACATCCATCCAGCCTGAAAACGGTCACTTTATGGACCTCTGGCCATAGGAAAAGCCACTGTTACAAGTGGAAAAATGAAGGACGATTTGTCCACAAACAATAAGATCTTTGAAAATTGAATTGAACTTCAGTTATCTTATCCCTAAGCTGAGAAATAGTACTCCCAGCCTCATAGGGCTTTTTAATTCAATGAAGGTTTAGGAAAGGAAGCACCTACTGGAAATCTAGAGTAAGCTATCTGATGTGATACCTGTGTGAACACCATAATAAGATTCAACAAGGAAGGGGGAAGCTTTGTTGGTGTCCCACCTCCATAAGAACAATGATCAACTCTGAAATTACAGAGACTTAATTAAGGTTACATAATTAAGTACCTGTCATCTTTTTTCAGGGGACCATAAAATGCTCCTTGTGCAAAACAGTCTCACTATGATTCCTAAGGCATCTTTGGAGGAGAAGAGAAATAGAAAAGGTATATAGTTCTTCATAAGTAGGTGGAGCCTAGTCCAGCTTGAAGCTTAGATAGACTTCTCTCCTCCCAGCCATCTGCAGCCAGTTTCAGTTTTACACATTGCAATGATCTAGGACCACTGTTGAGACTCACCAGTCTCCAAGATCATCAAACTCAGTGGTGTCTGCAAATACACTGAGTCTCAGTGGAACTATGTTTATTGAGTACCAAATGCATGCCAGGCCCAGAGTTGACCTCTGGTAGAGCAAGGTGTGCAGAACTTGGCTTCTCTGCTCACCAACTTTAGGGAAGTCAGATGTAACCAAGGAAAATTCAATATGGAATGTCCTAGAACCAATTCCATCCAAGGCAGTCGGAGATGGTGTTATAGAAGAGATGCCATTTGGATTCACCAAGCAGAGAAGAGGGTAAGGATATGTCAGGCAGAAGGAATATCTTTAGCAAAGGCTCAGAAGGGTAAAGGAGCATGGGAACCTGCTCAGTTTCCTGCTTAAAAAAACAGCCAGTCTGGAGGCAGGGAAAGTGGAGGATGAGGTTAGAGATGTGGGCAAGATCCAAGTCTTATGGCTGCCATGTGTGCCAAGGCAAGGAACCTGGCCTCCATCCAGTAGCCAGGGAAGCCACTGAGCTTCCACAGAAGTGACATGGTCAGATTCATCTTTAAGGGCGCTCTCTCTGGGGCACCATGAAGGCAGATTGGCAGGGGAAAGCCTGAAGACTAGGAGGCAGGTTACAAGGAGTTTTACTGCTGTTTTTGTGTGAAGCATCTGTTCTAAAAGGAACAATAAAGAGGTCAGTCATGTGGCCTCGTAACTTTCCACGTGGGCTACTGCAGGGGATGATTAACACAAGGTGAGTGAGGATCAGAACACAGTGCTGACTGAGAGGCAGGTAGCACAGACTGGCGATCTTAGAGGGCTAAAGACCCAACAGATACTCCAGCTTTTCAGTGCATCAGTTGAGTGACACTGGGAAACTCAGCCAAGAGGGATTATTGGGCAGAGCCTCAGTTTCCTCATGTGTGACATGGCAGTCATGATGCCAGTTTGGTCAATTTGCTGTGAATAAGAAATGTACACAAGGTCCCTGGCAGCGTCTCAGGCACAAAACAGACCCTCCGAGAGTGGTAGCCACCATTATTACAGTGAAAAAGTCTTCTGCCAAGAATGCTCTCAGAAATCAGAAAGGATTCATTCACCAAGACAGAGGTTTCCTCTGCTAAGCACCAGTAACCAAAGCAAACAAGAGCAGTGGGGACGAACCCAGAGTTGTTACCTATCTGGGAGGCTCAGGTGTCCCTTTGATGGAAAGCACAAACCAGCCTGAATCAAACAAGCCCATACACACCGACCAGAGCTGCGTGTTCTCAGCAGCCCTGGGCACATTCCCACGTAACCTGGTTTGACAAGCTGCACTGGCCCAGTGCCCAGCTTCCAATCAGAATCTATGAGGCCCAGAGATTATTTGGGCCTCTTCTGTCTCTGTCTAGGAGAGCAGCTATGGTGCAGAATGGAAGCATCAACATGTGTGTTAAGCACATGTGTATTTACCCTTTCATTCCTGTCTCACGTAGAAGGTAAATCACTTCTTCTAGATGGCAACAGTGCCCCTGTGAGGGCCCCAGCTCCGAACACAGCTTTTGCCATCAATACAGCTAATTTACTAATTAGGATTCAAGGCGGCAGATTTTCTGATACTCCCAGCTCAGACAGGATTGAGTTTCCTGCTGCAAACCACTTGCTTGGGAATTGAAGGCACTGATAGATGAAGACATTGCTCAGTACCAGTTATCAGCTCTTCCTCTCCTATCTCCTGACTCTCATCCTGTCACTGGCAAATGTTCTGGAAACTTCTCAGGCTCTCTTTCCAACAACGCCTCTTTCCTTCTACCACTATTTGTTGCACCGAGCACCCAACACCCATTGTTGCTTCTCACCCGGTGGTTGAGAAGCAGAGGTTCCGAGCCTCGAAAAGCCCTTTCTGTCTTCTCTATGACACTGAAATGTTCTCTGCAGGTCACCAGTAGCCTTCTGAAACCCAACAAGGCCTCACCCTACTCGCTCCCCTTCACTATTTTACACTTTGACCACCCCCTACTTCCAGAAAGCTGCCCCTCTGTGGTTCCTAACACTCCTCCCACTCTCCTGACTCCCCCCAGTTCACACTGGCTGACTCCTCTTTCTCTGTCTACCTCTGGGCATGGGCTGTCTGGGGCTGTCTTTCCAGGGCCTCTTTTCTTTTTTCATTCCATAATCCTCTTTCTAGAAGATGATACAGCTGCTCCTGTTCCAGATACCTCTTATTCCCACAAGAATCTCCCTCTCTCTCTCTCCCTTTCTCTCCCTTGAGTCCAGAACTACAAAGCCACCCCTCTGATGGAACCCATCCCTGCTCATCCCTCAATGGCCTCACACACAGTTGTCCCAGTCCAAACTCTCAACTTCCCTTTCCAAACCTGCTCATCTGCCTGTGTTTGCTGCTTTGTTGGTGGCCTCATCAACCTCTCCACCCAAGGGAGAAAGCTCAGGAAGTCTCGACTCCTCCTTCTATTTCACCCTCATTCTTACTATCCCATCCCCCACCAAAACCTCTCAACGTCTTGCTTGGACTTTTGCCATCGCTTCATAACCAGTCTCCCTGCTTGCTTCCCCTGCCATTTCAGGTTCCTGGTCACTGCTGTACAGAGAATATTACCTGTCAGATATCAAAAATACTCACCACCCACAATGCCACTCCTTAGGGTGGCATCCATCACTCCCTCACAGGTAGTGGGGTCTGTCTCTACTACTACTGAATTGTCAATTTTTTAATAGCTACAACCGTGCCTCAGTGGCCTAGTGTCAATCACCCCAACCCACAGTAGGTGTTCAATACACACTTGAAGAAATGAACAAATCTTCAGGCAGTCAACAGTCCCCAGCTTATCCAGCCTTGCTCTCTGAAATCAAAATGTCTTTCTCTGGTTATTTTATGATTAAAAGGTCATAAAGCAATTGTAAAATACACCTGAGCATCCCAACATTTCTAAGACTGATGAATGCCCCATCTTAACTTTCCATCGAATTTAGTTGTTTCTAACTGGCTATTTATCCACATCAAACAAAAAGTATCCTTGTTATGGATTATGGCTAACAAAAATAATTTTATCATTTTTTGTAAACTTTGGTTTAGTTTGTGTCATCTGTTGGGGTCCAATCAGAAAAACAAGAAATTGCTCTATTTAATACAAAGGGAATTCAGTAAAAATAATTGATTACACAGATAATGGAGGAGCTGAAATGTTTAGGCAGATATTGGTGAGGCAACCCATGAAGCAGGAAGCTGCTAGATATTCTAGGCTAGATAGACAAGGGAGAGCTTAGGCCAGTCACTCAGTGGAAGCTGGAAGTTTGGCAGTGGCAGATTCACCATGAAGCTAATGAGGCTTGAGCTTGCCATCCAGGGTCCCTTCTAAGACCCTGGATCTAATTACATACTCATAATTTTGTATTTTTATTTAAAGTGGTCCCCACAATATATATATTATGGATCCACCGTGAACCATACAGGAAATGTTACCACTGCTGGAGATGTTGTCCACGGCTAAGAGAGGTGGAGAGAAATCCCCTGGCTTTTCCTTTCTGTCCACCTTCCAATTTCTTGCCAATACTTCCCATTGGCCAAACAAACCCAGACAGAAGCCAACTAGCATGGGGGCCTAGGAAACACAGACTGCAGGTCATCCTCCCTGTGCTATGAAGTACAGCAGGGAGGGGCAAGGGGTAGATCTAAGAACAAACAAACCAAGGACTGGCATATCAGCCTCACTGAATCTTCCTTTGGTGCGCAGTACTAGGACTGAAAGGATACAAAGATATGAGGCTGTTTGCAGGGAAAGGCTAACTTGCTCTCCCTCTTCCAAGGTTTTCCACAGTGTAGCATCATCCCAGTGTACACAGAACATACCTGTATCTGCCTCCCAGCCCTGCAGTCTCTGAATCTCAATCTTGTCATTGTCCCAAAGGCAGTCAGTCTTGGGTAGGCCAACTCACACTAACCAAATTCACAGAAACTTAAGACATAAGCCCTAAAACCAGTATGCCAATTTATAAAAAGAAACATTTCTGTAGCATGGAGTAACATGCTCATGTTAATAAAATCAGTTCAATTCTCTTGCTCACAATACCATACAATTATCGAATGCTAACTCCTTTGTGAGTACTCCCAATGTGGATACAGATGAGTAATACCCAAGCCCCTCTAGAGGCCAGTAATGAATTTACAGTAACACTGTAGACAGATCTAGACTGAAAAGAAATGATAATCCTTATTGAGTATGAACCCACAGATACATAAAGTGATTTGAATGTTTAATACCATCAAACACTGACAGATTCAGATGCTAGTCTTTACTATAGATAAAGACTTGGCAGGAAGATTGTAAGTGGTTGTTTGCTTGTCAGGGTGCAGCCTCCCCTGGAAAACGCTCAAGTATGTCTCACTGACTCACTTTTTCTATGTCCTACACTGACCACCCCTTTGCTGATGGGCACATGCATGTAATGCCATCCATTTGGTCACAGCCTAGGCCAACAAGCCTGGGAACCATTCACTCACACCGAGGCAGGGCTTCTGAATCATTCTTGCCCTTTGAAAATCTCATAAAAGTTTTAGACTCTTGCTGAAATGCACTTACACAACACATTTTGCATACACTTTCAGAAAGTTCTTTGATATCATTGCCTCTAGTTCTTTCTCTAGAGCATCATTTTTCAACCACAGCACCACTGACATTTTGGGTTGAATAATTCTTTGTTGTGGAGGTCTGTACCCTGCAATGTAAGATGTTTAGCAGCATCCTGGCCTCTACATACTAGATGACAGTAGTCCACCCATCACCAAGCTGTGACAACCAAAAACATCTCTAGACATTGCCAAATATCCCTGGGGTGGGGGGAGAAGGAGATAGGGAAAAATTGCCCGTTAAGAACCAGTGCTCCAGAGAGTCATTGGCCACTTCCATTCTTCCTCCATGAGTGTCACATGAAGGGTCCAGCCCTAAGAGTAACCAGGTGACTTCCCTTTAGGATTGAGGCTATGTCAGCTCAGCAGATGAGTTAGCTTCAAAGTGAAGAATGTTGCCTGGCATGGTGATGCACGCCTATAGTCCCAGCTACTCCAGAGGCTGAGGCAGGAGGACTGCTTGAGGCCAGGAGTTCAAGATCAGCCTGGGCAATATAGTGAGACCCCCTGCCCACCACCATCTCTATTAAAAAAAATAATAATAAAGAAAATGAAGAATGTTTTAAAGTTTCCAACTTCTAATTGTACCAAAGTATAAAATAAATGTCTACATGTGGATCAGAGATGGGAGAGAACAGAAAAGCATGTGGTCATGTGATCAGGATGGGGAGATTTTAAGCGTGATTTTTTGTTGTTTTCATCATTTGGGGAGAAAAAAACCAACACTACTAGAGTGCATGTGCTTACAACACATTATATGACTATATCCATTACCCAACTAACCTTGAGTCCACTGAAGCTGCCTGTGATCATTAGTCAGCCATATTTCCAGTATAGCTGGCATTATTGCCAGTCTCTTGTAAAGGATTGGGACCTGCAGCCCATGTCAGTTCTCAAGGTTACCTGTAGTCCTTAAAATACAGCAAATAAGTCATCATTCCCTTCTCCCCTCGCTCACTCCCATCAAACATATTCTGAGGATTTGCTGTGGGCCAGACACTGTATTTTATGTATATCAAATCATTTAGAGCTCACAACAAACTAAAAAAATAGGTATTACTGTCCCCACTTGAAAGAGAAAAGAACTGAGCATCTGAGAGGTTTAATACGTCACTTAGTATCATACAACCAGTAAATGACAGAACTGGAATTAAAGCCCAGCTCTTTCGACACTAAGGCCACTGATCTTTTCCTGTTCCTGTTGTGTTTGTGTTCAATCGCAAATGTAGTCAGGACTATTCAAGATAAAAAGCAGTAGCATTAGGAGATATACCTAATGTAAATGACGAGTTAATGGGTACAGCACACCAACAAGGCACATGTATACATATGTAACAAACCTGCACGTTGTGCACATGTACCCTAGAACTTAAAGTATAATTAAAAAAAAAAAAAAAGAAATGACCTCTGTGACATGTATGAAAATCAAGGCAAACAGCTCAGTTGTTCACTTCTATGGGTATCAAAACAGATACTTGACATCAAACCAATAATACTCCTGATTTATGTGATTTTTTAAAAAGATGAACCCATTAAGAGCAGTGTTTGGCTGTCATTTTCAAATTCCCAGAGTCTTCTCATAATGCAGGCAGCTACATGCAGTGCTGAGGAAAAGGCAGAAGCCCAGGAATTCTGCTTGGAGGGCTGTCCTCCCCATGTCCACAGCAGTAACTGCAAGCTGGCTCTGAGCAAGAAAACACTCATTAGCCTTTAGTTACCAATACAAACCAACGGCCTCTTTATTCTGCCCACACAACTCCAGAGGAAGTCTGGGACAAGGATGGAGAGACCAGATTGATGGGGCTACTCCAAAACACAAATAACGTATTTCCTCCCAAATATGAAAACAACACTTGAAACCAGGGTGTAATAATAGGTTTTCCCAACATGGTTGCTTTCATGGAGAATTACGACTGTGCCCTAATTACACTTCTAAGAATACCAAGTCTGGATTTCTTCTTTCCTTCCCTTCTTCTCTTGCCTTCCCTTCCTTCCTTCTTCCCTCCTCCAACAATCACATCCTGACCTCGTCCTCTGCGTAAGCCCCTATGCTGAGACCTGGGGATACTGATATGAATGAAACCCAAACCCTGTCTCTTCTTAGACTCTAGTGGGGAAATACTGGCAAATAATCCCAAGAGAGTGTGACAGGCACTAGAATGGTGTTGTGCCATTTCTCCCCTCAAAAAGATGGAAACACTCAAAGTGGTATGGGGAAATCATTAATCTGTTTGAAATATTGGAGGTCAGGGTCAAAGAAGCATCTCAGAAACCATGACATTTGTGTACAACACTGCAAATCCGCAACCTCAAAGTTTGTTAGGAGAGCATGTCTTTGATGGGATCTTTGAATTCTAAATGGTATGAAATCTTAAGAGATGACAACAAAGCTAGTTTCTTTTTCCTTTAGCAAGAAGGGTGAGTAGACATAAGGATCCTGATCAATAAGTGCTGCTTTTCTTATTCTTCACTAAATCTATTAATATTTTGTGATTTTATTTAGAAATTACTTTTGCATGCATTATCTCATTTTTGCTTTCCAATGACCCCATGAAGTAGGTATTATCATTTCCATTTTAATGGTGAGAAAATCAGAGCTCAGAGAAGTAAGAGGCTCTCTCAAGGGCTCACAGCTAGCAGAAGGAAGAATGGGTCTCTCATATCTACCTCTGTCTACTTGCAAAACAGTGTTCTTCCCTCTAGACTACAATGCCTCTAGACTACAATGCATGCCATGAGTCCTGGGAAACAAGCAGTGTTATTCAACAAGTAGTCTCCCAGGCATCCCACGTGGCGTGGAAGGTGTGTTCGGGAGGCTCTGGGGTGTTGGGAAGACAGTAAAGTGGGTTTTAATGGAAAAGACTGTTCTACTTATAGCTGCTCAAAAAAAAAAAATGATTCACTCTTCAGGCCTGACATGTTTTAAGAGACAGACATGCCTGTAAATTTGGCCAGACTCATGGGTGCCAGATGATAATTGACAAAGACCCTAGGGCTTGGCGATCAAGCCAGGACTTCCTCATGTTCCTCACTGGGCTCTCCAGGGGCCAAGCACAGTGCATAATTAAGTCAGATGGCTGTAGAATGGAAGAGATGGGTCATTTTCCCTATAGAGAGTTTTTTTCTTGGCAAGATGTAGAATGACACACTTCAGGCAGCAGGAAGATCATTTCCATAAAAGTCTGCAGGGAGGGAGGGAAATCGCAAAGTTACTGAAAGACAAACAAAGCCCAAATACCATAAACAGAGTATGGAGTTCTTAACCAGAGGCACAATTATCTCTTACCTCAAACTTGGACAGGACTCAAGTGAGCATTATAAGAGATTTTCTCATGCACATGAGTAATTGCCCCACTCATTAAAACGTTATATATGAGCCTCACTTGGAAATCAGCAAAGTGTGAATTCCAGTGCAGGACCCAGAGAAGACTCAAAGGCACCCCAGGAAGTCCTAGCAGAGAGTTTCAAAGCAGCCCAGCAAACTTCTAGGAGGCGAACAATGGTCATACTGAGATGACCCAAAGAAGATGAGATATCACCCAATATGCACACCAGTATCACACATCCCCATGAATATAAATAATGGCCATCTGTCTACAACAATGAGGGAAAATGCTTTTGCAATCTCACTTATAGTTCAACCACTTAGAACCCTTTCTTCTTGAACCAAAATCAGTACCTGTTAAAAATAAAGAACCTATGAGATTGATAACAAAATCAACTTAATCAAGGTGTGATTCCTGTAGGATTTAATGGCATACCAAAGAACCACATTGATATCTTTAACTCACAAGCTTTGAAATGCCATCTTTCAATCATAGTCATTCTCATGATATTTTGAGGCTGTTGAGTCACCTAAAGAAAACGCAAACATGAATTTTAGGTCTTAGAAGGTCCAGTCCACTACCTCAGTTGATCATTTATGAGCTGATCCTGGAATTTGAAATAATCAGATTTGGATTTTATCTCTACATATCCTGAAGACACTGTGACTTGGTCGATAATAGTAACATTCACTAAGATAAGGAATTCAGGAGAAAGAGTAGCATGGAGAGAGGGGAAAAAAATGATGGGCTGATGGGCTGGAGGCACCTATGAGACATTTCCAAGCAGGGGGTATTCCGTAGGCAATTTATTACCAACATTTCAAAGAACAGAAACAAAAAGAACATGCTCGACAACTGGAGAAGATATTTACTTTGCCTTCATATGAGTAATGTGGTACTTGATTTTTCCTTCCTTATTGTTATTAATATCATTTGTCATCACATACAGTAAGTATACTCCTACATACTGCAGCACAAAGGTTTTTGAGTTGGGGCAAGCATTCTCCCTGGAAAAGTTATGGCATGTGACACATTCAGACTCACTTTATCTTCAAAGGGTTGAACAAGGGAAATGTTACAGGAAGAGGGCTTGTCTCCATGGGATTTGATGGGAAGAAAGACATCCATCCAATCACTTTATATGAAAGACTGACAACCTTGACCTACTGTGATGACCCATCTAAACGTATGCCGAGTACATATGACAATGATAATCCTTGAAGTATAACAGGATCTCCCACAAGTGACACAAAACTTTCAGATCATGACTGGTTCTTCTACTTTGTTTTCTACAATGTTTATTTTTTTTTATCATAAAGTAACATTGTCTATCACAGTATACATGGAAAATACAAAAAAAAAAAAAACAAAGAAGAAAACAAAAATTAGCTTCACCTGTATCAGAGGTAACTATTTTTAATAAGTGTCTGTATTTTATCTGTTTCTTTCTACCCACTATAAATTTATGTATTTGGGGGTACTTGACACCATTGTGTACATGCCATTTTATCCTTTTTTGTCCTTAGCATTATATATTGAGCATTATCCCATGACATTAAATATTTTAATAACATAATTTTTATATTGGCTGAGTATTCCATAATTTAACCAATTCTGCATCCATGGACATTTGGTTTGTCTTTAGTTTTTATTTTTAGTATAAGTAACAAAACAAAAAATTCCTCCTACTTAAATCTGGGTGTGCCCCTGCAATGGTCAGACCTAGACAGGATGGTATACAAAAAAGGGTTTCGTGAAAAGAGTATTTACTAAGGAATTGGGGGATTAAAGGAAACCAACAAAGATGACGACATAAAAAAGGGGTGGAGCCGAAAACAGTGAGGAAGCCACTGGTAGCCAGGCCGGAAGGGGAAAGGCAGAGGTTGGAGCTACAGGAAGTCAAGTCAGTGAGGGTTGTAGCAAAAGGAGGGAGTCACCCGACAGGTCACGTGTCCTTCGGTGAGGAAGGCAACCACTCTCAAGCCATGGCCCAGCAGGGAGCAAGTCAGAAGAAAGAAAATACCCTACCCCTTCTTGCCACTGCTCTGACTGCCATGGCTTCTCATCAGTTGAACCCAGCCAGTAGACAGCACAGGGGCTGGATCGATGTGGTCCATTCAGTTTAGCCTTTCAGATACAGAGCAGATGGAAAATATCCTGCTCAACACCTTTGCTGGTCCCCTTTCTAAGTTAGAGATAGGAAGACTGTGAAGATTTAGAACATACACTGCGTAGCCAGTATCGCTTAACTTTCACAGTCTGAGTTCCAGATGGGTGCAAAGCATCCCAGTTTGCCTAAGTTAGTTTGTGCCAAACTCAGAACTAGGTCATCCCCTCCTCCAAGACTTATTCTGCTGCAGCCCCTGAGGAGCCTTCTACTACTTGGTCCCTGAGCCAGTGCCAACCTAGGCAGCCAATCTATTAGCACACTCACAAAGTTCTGGAATTAGGCTTGCTGCCTAGGCCAATTATACAATGCATCTACAAGGCAATCCCTATCACAAACATTACACAATTATTCAACCTCTATGACTGAGCTTTTTCCGTGGTTCCCAGTTTTTGGTCTTTATTCATTGTTATAGAGAGGAGCCCTGCTCTGAACACCAGCTAGTGGTGTGAAGCCTTGACACCCAGCCTAATTTGGACCAGCATCATCTTCCCAGAGGCTGGTCCCTGCTTCCTTCCCAAACACTTAGCCAAGAGACCACCTATAACTATAGTTGTGCTCATTACTGAGTAGAACCACTACTTGCTAAGCTAAAAATACTTGCTATCTCTTGCTAAATAGACTTAGCAAAAATAAAATTAGATCACATTAAATTTAAATTTTAAAAATGGTTGCTGTCATGTTCTGCCACCAGGTTGAATACCCTGGGCTGTCAAGTCTGGCCCAGATGGAATCTAGTCTAAAACATTTTTAAGGCACTGTGTTTTGGGTCAGCCCTAGAGTCTGGTTATGATTCTAACCATAACACAGCCTGAATTTTCTCTCCACTGAGTTTCCATTATGGCTTATAGTTGATTGTGCAATAACTGGTTAAGCCCTAAGCTTTACTAACTGTGAGAAAAGGCAATAAAATTCCAGGTAGGTTGGCTGCTGCCTTTTGGTAATGACATCACCTTTTTCCTATGGTCTCTGACCCTCAGGTCCAACACTGGGTTTTGATGTTCTGCTTAGACCAAGCAAACAATTCAGAAAATTATCTTCTCTAATGTAGAGAAATATTTCATTTTTCTTGTCTGATCTATAGAAATGAACTCTTTTGTTGCGTCCTTGGTCATGAAATATGCCTCCTGCATTATTGTGGGGAGTTCTTCTTGTTGGGGTCTACAGCCTGAGTGCCTTTGAAGTCAGTAACTTCAGAAGTTAATTCCAAGCAGGTCCTCTAGGTCCTTTGCATGCTTTGGTGCTTTGTAAATTGTATAAAAGGTTAATTTAAGCTCTTGCAGTCCAAGAGACATTGTTCTGTGTGCCTCTATTTCTTTGTCTCTTTATTTCCAACAGTACAAGCTTGAGTCCTGTCTTTGTTTTGTCAGGTGGGTCCCATTAAAATCTTGTATTAAACTTTGCCTCTTTTGAAGTCCCAGACCTCATCCATCTGTTCTGTTTTTTTAAATGACTTTATTTAGAATTTTTTCAAAGTTAATGGAAATGTTTGAGGAATGGAGAGTCTGGTTAATTGATCTTTCAGTTAACTGAGGGTTATTGCTAACCAATATTTTTAGATTTTTGCATTTCATCTTATTTCAAATGGCCTTTCAATTTGTTTCAGCTGCTCATCTCCCAGGCCACAGATTTTCCCCTTTCTTAAATCTTATTTTTAATCCCTTATCCTGCTCCTACACTTGGGACTGGATGCCCAGAAAGTAGGCTCCAGGTGGACTGATTAAGGAAGGTAAGCTATACCAGAAATGCAGAGGAGGAAAAACCCCAGAGAGAATATATATGCCCAAATTCGTAAGTGAACCTGATCATCATGGGCCATATATAAGCATCAAATATAAACATGTAAGAGTAGGATCATTTTTTCAAAAATAGCAAGAATTTAAGTCTAAAGAACTCTGGATCATAGAGAAAGTAGGCTGGAAATGAGCAAAGAGGATTCCAAAATATTACTCACAACAATGATGGGTCTTTGACCATCCTTAGCAGATGTTTCTCAACAGTTTAGTGTCAAAAAAAAAAAAAAAACTTTACGCTCTTTCTGGATGTACTGAGAAATATTCCTTTTCTCACAAATTTTAAACACTACATTTTACCACGGAATATACTTTATTCTTTAAAACAAAAAAGTCAATATCATAATTTCTGTTTAAATACAAATGTTAAATTATCCATAAAAGAAGCATCTCTGGTTTGTGTGTCACGTGCAGGTATTTATGCACCTGAAGGCAACTTAGGGCCTAGATCCTTTGTTTTTTCTTATTTTCTTAAGTAATCTCATTATTTAGTCTTCAAGTCTTATATATTAAAGGAAATGATGGCTACTAACAAGATGGTTTGCCCTTTGGCTTCCTTTACATGCTTGAACATCACATCTCACTGACCAAGATGAAGATGGCAGGACACGAAGTTCCCACACAGGTGAGGCAGGTGAAGTAGAAATAGTTCCAGCCATGCTACATCCGGGAGTTGGGTGGAAAGTGCCATCATGCCCAATTCAAGAAAATAATTTACCAAACACAATGAGACCTCTAGATCATACTAAACATGAACAAAAGTGTATCCCACCCTAGATTTCGGGTGACATAATCCAAAAATAACAATTCCAAGATCATATTGTCTAGGAGATGCTTAAAATATGATGGAAGAAACGCCAAGGTATGGTACAAATGGGGAAATTCAAATTTAGTTCCAATGCCGGAAAGAGCAATTTCCAACCAAAGACATTTTAAGCCTCCATGGGATCATAACACAGAGATAATCCAGCCACCAAAGAAAAAATAATTGACAGCAAGAAGGCACAAGCAAACATCATGAGGACATGCAAGACTAACAAGATAAAATGATTAAGAATCCAAATGAGCCACACCAAAACAGGTGAAGCGAACCAACTTGGGACATATAGGAGGAAAACCCAGATGAAACCACAGTGATCTTCTAAGGAACTTCAAAGCAGAATTAAATGCATGTTGGAACCTCTGGGTTCTTTGAAATATATTGGTTGTATTGTATATTTGGGAATTGTCCTTATACTGAGATAAGGGTTATCATCAACAAATCTTTTAGTCATCTTCACAAAGCACCCCTCTGAATATCACTATATACAGATACTTGAATGGACACAGATACTTGAATCTGGTTATGATCATCAAGATTCTGCTGCTAAAAAAAAAAAAAAAAAAAAAAAAAAAAACTACCTAAGGAACACTCATAGAACATTGTATTAACAAGATGCTTCTTTATACATTAGCCTCCAACAACCACATCCCCCTTTTACCCCAGAGATCAGCCCCAAGGGATTGGGCAATCTTTTCATTGAAACACTCAAAAACAGGATCAGATTATATCTCCTTTTGTAGACATCCTTGTGAGAAAGGCTACTTCCAAACAATATTTTCCTAGTAATTGTAACATCAACTCTTCAAGAGTGACTACTTGCAATGACTTGGTAGAGAAAAAAAATACAAACCTGATCTCCTGAAAAACCTACTCTACAAACAATTATGATTATGTCACTCAGCTTAAAAATCTTCAGTGTCTCCTCATTGTCTACAGAATATGGTTCAAGATCTTTAGCTTAGCCTACAAATCTTTTTATAGCCCTAGCTTATCTTTCCAGTGATAAAGTCTGCACATTTTAGTCATGAGAAATCATCAATTCAGTCATGCCAAACTTCTCACAGATCCTCAAAAAAGAAGAAGCTTCCTCATACCTTTATGTTTTTCTACATCGTGTTCCTTCTTAATAAAATGCTCCACCACCTCACTGCCATCTCCTGCCTCTTTTCCACCTGACAAATATCTACTCATCCTTTCAGGCTGAGCTAAACATCAGCTCAGGAAGCCTTTCCTAATCACTGGAGGCAGGGCCAGTGGCTACAGGACATCCAACTGTTGTACACCTTGGCACTGGATTTGCTCCACTTGTAAGCACCACAAGGATTTTAGTATTGTGTAACAAGACCTTAACTGAGTATCTGATACACTGACTATGTTACATTAGTATCTGGAGAAGTAGAAAGATTCTAAAAATCATAACATACAAAAAAGAAGTAAAGGAAGTGGGCTTGAAGAAGACTCAAGGAAGATATAGTAGCTCTTAATCATACTAACAATAACCTTAGCTAATTACTATTTGGGTGTCTGGTATGTGTTAGGCGTGGTGTTAGCTACTTTAAAACATCATCATTTAACTCCTCACGAGACCCCTGTGAAAGAGACGTTTATCATCCTCATCCCCATCTCAGAGAAGTAGAGGAAACTGCCCAAGATCACAAAGTTTATCAGTGGCGAGGCCAGTGTTCAATGCCAGTCTTTCTGCTTTGAAAGCCGAGTTCCTTCACACTGTAGCATCCTAAACCACAGAAAAAATTAGCCTTAGCATCACTGGTCTCAGTCTGCTTGTCCTGACTTGTAATTAGCCAGCTCTGTAATCCTAGGCTAGTCGTTGTCCTCTTCATCTGCATCTCTTGACCTCTCCTTTCTTAAAATCCTCTTAGCCTATATCCCACCCATTACAAGTGTTACTTCTTCCTCCTGCACATGTTTCAAATCCAACCATTCCTCTCCATTTCTATCATCAAAACCCTACCAAGCCACCGTCATCTCTCACTTAAACTTGTGCAGTTAATTCCTAACTCACCCTTAGTGTCCTCATACGCACTCTAACTGGCCTCCCACCCAAGATTTGCATTACAGCCAGATTGAAATTTTAAAACACAAGCTTATCATTGCTTCCTATTTATTCTCAGGATAAAGATCGAATCCTTAAGACAGCACACAAGGCCTTTGCCACACTCCAGTTTCATTCTACCTCTCTCCTTATGGTTCCCTGATCTTCAGCCTTTCAGTTTCCAAATTCCCTCTCTCCTTGTACCCTCTGCACGTGTTGTTCCTCAGCCTGAAAGGCTCTTGCCTTCTGCTGTGGTTTGGTTGTTTGTCCCCTCCAAATCTCATGTTGATCCCCAATGTTGGAGGTGTGGCAAAATGGGAGGTGTTGGGGTCACAGGGGCAAATTTCATAAATAATGTTCTCCCTGGGGACGGGGCAGGGTGGTGAATGAGTTATCACTCTAATAGTCCCCAGGAGAACTGATTGTTAAAAGGAGCGTGGCATCTCCCCCCTCTCTCTCGCTTCCTCTCTCTCCATGTGATCTCTGTACACACCAGCTCCCCTTTGCCTTCCACCATGAGGGGAAGCAGCCCGAGGCCCTCATCAGATGCCTGATCTTGAACCTTCCAGCCAGCAGAACCATGAGCTAAATAAACCACATTTCTTTATAAATTACCCAGCCTCAGGTATTCCTTTATAGCAATACTAAATGGACTAAGACAACTCCCTTTGTCAACTCTTTAGCAGTTCTTTATCCTTTCAGCCATCTCAGGGACGGCTTCCTTGAGGACACCTTCCCTAAGCCCCAGATCAGATAGGCTCCATTAGACATACTCATCGTTCCAGTCTTGTTTTTCACCATAGCACTTATCGGTGTGTTGATAATGACATACTTCTGTGATTAGTTAATCAGTATCTGTCTGACTTCCTCCCAGGCTATAACCTCCAGGACAGCAGAGTCCAGGTCCACTTTTATCCCTCTTTGTCCCCAGCACATGATATGGGGCTTGGCAAGAGTAAATGCATAATAAATATTTGTTAAATGAAGTTTGGAAGACTACACATCCATTTCTTTATCTGAACAATGAGGGGATTTGGCCATGTGATCGCTGAGTTTCCTCTAGCCTTTAGCCTTAACAGCCATCTCCTTAAGACACTAAATCACATTTCCTATTATCCCAGAAGACCTAGCCAGACCAATAAGCAGATATACTATAGTTCAGGAGAAGGCAGTGCTTTCTAAAGAGAGGAGCAGCCTTTCAATGGAAGCAGTCTCTCTAGAGGGTAACAGAACTGATCAAGCAACAGGGACTCAATCCTCTGCCAGGGGTACTATAATAATAATTCTCATGTCAGGTGAATGAGAATAAATGATCTCAACACTCTTCCCAACTCTTGAAGTCTGCGATTCTGTACCTGTGTAAAATAACAAAATCCAACTATAAATTCCCACCAGGTCATTAAATACTAAGACAGTTTGTGCTAAAATACATATATACTGAGATTTTAATCCTAAAGGGCATTACCACATTACATTTTATATATATTGAGCTACCTTAGGCACTTAGTAAAAATACAGATTCCTAGGCTCCAAATCTGGTAATTCTGATCACTAATTCTGGCTACTTTTAACAAGAGATTTCAGGTGATTCCAGTGAATTTAGAAAACTTTTTTTCTTTTTTTTTGAGATGGAGTCTTGCTCTGTCACCCAGGCTGGAGTGCAGTGGCACTATCTCGGCTCACTGCAGCCTCCAACTCCCAAGTTCAAGCAATTCTCCTGCCTCAGCCTCCCGAGTAGCTAGGACTACAGGCACACACTAACACACCCTGGCTAGTTTTTTGTATTTTTAGTAGAGATGGGATTTCACCATGTTAGCCAGGATGGTCTCGATCTCCTGACCTCGTGATCTGCCCACCTCGGCCTCCCAAAGGGCTGGGATTACAGGCGTGAGCCACCGCGCCCAGCCAGAAAACTCTTGTATGAAGCAAAGAGCCTTGGACTTGGAGTTAGAAGACCTGAGTTCCAACTGGAGTCAATGACTAAGTCACCACAGGATGCTGACAAGTTATGTGACTTTTCCAAGTCTCATAACTCTGGCATTATCTCAGAAAAGAGAAACATTACTTTTAAATGGCCTGATGTAGGGTTACATGGAAGCTGATGCTTAATGGTAGCATATGCTGCATTGATCCTAACCTCACTACCTCTCCAAAGGATTCTAAAGCTCTTGTCTCAAAAGCTTACAATGAATCCATTTAATGTTTGGCCTCCTTCAGGGAATGGAGGCATATTTCGCTTCCCTCAAAAATGATGAGAATTTTGGCAAAGATAAACTCAGCCACCTCAGTGACCAACTGTCAAAACAAGGTTTTGGGATTTCAAAAGCTTTTCCGCACAAATGAGCCTCTTAGAACAGTTGTGGGATTATGAATGACATCCATCTAAGGTAAAAACCTGCCCCCATTTTCCCCTCCTTTCACTCTTATTTGGTTCAAGATTCTACCACTTTTGGAAAATGCATGTAAGAAGCATTGCTAAAGTAGGAATGCAAGACAAACCTACCCAAATCATTATTTTCTGCTTCCATTCTGGAAATGTATACATGTGATGTATTTTGGGATGTTGGAAGGGAATTGGTAGATTTTTTTAGACACTAGGAATGCAAACCCACAGTCTGGCCTAGGGTTCGTTCATTCTCTAGAGCTTTCACTAACCTCCAGACACTTTGCTAGTTCTGCAGATGAAGTAAATTCAACATGGTCCTTGCCTTCAAGAAGTTTATACTCTAGCATGGCTTCATTCACTGGAACTCTGTGAAATAACAGAAATATCTTGTGTCTACTTTTTCTAACATGATAGTCACCAGCCATGACTGGCTATTGAACATTGGGAATGTGGCTGAGAAATTGAATCTTTAATGTTAGTTAATATTTATTCTATTTTATTTTATTTTTTGAGATGGAGTTCCACTCTTATTGCCCAGGCTGGAGTGTAGTGGTGCGATCTTGGCTCACTACAACCTCCACCTCCTGGGTTCAAGTAATTCTCCTGTCTCAGCCTCCCGAGTAGCTGGGATGCCAGGAATGCACCACCACACTTGGCTAATTTTGTTTTTTTAGTAGAGACAGGGTTTCTCCATGTTGGTCAGCCTGGTCTCGAACGCCCAACCTCAGGTGATCCGCCTGTCTCGGCCTCCCAAAGTGATAGGATTACAGGCGTGAGCCACCAATAGCCACATATGGCTGATGGCTACCATGCAGCACAGCTCTAGAATAAAAGATAGGAAGAAGAACAAAGAGGAGGAGGGGAAGGAAATGGAGAAGGAGGAGGAAATAAGAAGGAAAGAAGATAGGAAGAGGAAAAGAAAGAGAAGATGAGGAGAAAGATAAACAGAAAGAGGAAAGCGAGGAAGAAGAAGAGAAAGAATAGAGTATGGTGAGTATGATTATAAGTGTATACACAATGAGCCATCAATTATCAATCGTGTGATTACTAACTTTTCATTGAAATGTTTGAGGGGCAGGGTGAAGGTGTTTAGAGAAAAACTTCAGAGCGAAGATTTCATCTGAAGGGTGAGAGGAGCTCACCAGTTGAAGAATGGGGGGGAGCCACAAGTCGTACAACCCTACAGCACCTGAAAGGTACACAGTGGGTTTTTAGCCTGGTGGTTTGGTTTGATTGAAGCACCAGATGCTTGGGAAGGAGGCAGAGTGAGAAGAGAAGCTTAACAAAGGAACAGGAGTGAGGCTGGGGCCAAATCATAAAGGGCCCAATGTATAGCTCTGAGGGATTTGGACTTTGGTCCACAGGCAAAACATTTCTCTTGGGTATACTCTAAGGGTTTTAAGTGGTGGTTGATATGCCTGTCACTTGTTTGTTTTCCCAGGGATGGGAATGAGAGCTGGTGTTTCCATTGTCTTAAACTAACTTCCTGCTTCAGCTCCATGTATGTATTGCTCATTGCAAAACATTCCTGGTTTCTATTTTCACACAGCCTCAGAAAAACATTATATCAAAGTTAAGTTTAATTCCGTTGAATTAAACTTTACTCAGTCCAAACAGCTAGTTCAACCTAGTCATCCAGGTTAGGAGTGAACCTCATTTTTCCAGTAGACACCATCACGTTTGAAGACCTGCCAGGAGGTACCAAAAAGGCTCCATCTGCTCAAAAATAAAGTACTGTTCCAGATTTGTGTAGAAATTTCTACCTGGTTCGGTCAAAAACTGTGTTACTCTGGAATGACCTGGGAAAACGATGGAGAGGAACAGTCAATGTTCTGTGATGCACGGAAATGCTGCTGTCTCTTGGAAAGCACTTGATAATCACTGTTAAAGTCCCTTCCTTGTGGGCCAGCACTGTCACAATGACCACAAAAATCACCCTTCATTGAGCATCTGTTCTATGCCAAGACAGTGTGCTGAGCACTTAGCCTGTGCTATCCCCATTTAATCCTTGCAACACTCTGCAAGATAGGTTCCCATGTAGATAAAATGAGCTCAGAGATGCTGCATAGCATGTTACTTCCCAGAGTCAAAAGCTAGTAGCTGACAGTGCCAAGCTCAAACCTAGAGTAAGCCACTTGAGAGTTACGCTACTGAGACAGCACTGCCAAAGGACACTGGTGCAGCAATCAAGTCAGAAGGCCTTCCCACTTCCTCTGTCCCTGCCTGATGATGCCAACAAATTCCATGACACTTCAGTCTCTGTTACTTCACCTATAACATGGAGGTAGTTAGACCTTCACTACAATCTCTAAAATACACAGAAAAAGCTTTGAAATTTTACTTTCGGCAAGAGCTTATTCAATTATCAAATGAACATGGCTTGAGCACCTACAGTTTCATAGCGCCTTCAGCTAGGAGCTAAGGATACAAAAGAAATCTTAGGATCTCAAGAAATGTGCCATTTAGCAATTAAAAGTCAAAGTGTTTACAACATGCCCCTCACCCAGACAGAAACAATTTTCATTCACAAGGAATTCTGTAAGGGGGAGAGGGAGTAACTCATCTGGGTTTCCTACCCCAGCATTAGGATCTTTAGGGTTTTACGCAGAGGAGCATATCAAGTACGAAAACCCATCTTGAGAACTCTCCACTTAACTCCCTTGTTAAGTTAACCACACTCTTCACTCCTGTAAAACATATGAATAGACACCCAAAGCATACGGACAGACACCCAAAGCAAACAGAAGAAGCCACCAGCAGAACAACCAGCAGCTAGCAGCCAGTCTGTTACTGGCTTATAAGAGTCACCTGGAATGGTATCCAAATGTGTTCATGCCCACTGTACTTATTCTACAATAACATGATTTAAATATTACAGAACCCAGTGAAATGTGAATGCAGTAAGAGTTGCTGAAGTTCTTATTCCACTTTAAAGAAAGCAGAACTTGGAACTATAGATTGCACATCATGGTTTATGAAAGAAGAATGATCACAGTCAGTGAATCATATCCAAAGAAAAGCTTTGGCCTAACATCAAAAGATTGGCAAAGTCATAGATATGTATGTGCTCTACATTAAGATAAATGTTGATGGCATATGTGTATCACTTTTTCCCCACTTTAACCAACTTTTCAACAATCCAACCAACTACTGATCCCAATCTGACCTGATAAGAGGGCTTCCTTCCACTGCATTATAAGGCAGAGTTATTCTGTATTTTTTTACATTATAATTTTAGGGAGATGGTAAGATATTTGTTGAGCATGGCCAAGTCCATGCTATGGAATGGGCTTGGCCATGCTCATGCTCTGGTTACTCTACGGTGGGACAAGCCAAGCTCTGGAATGGACTTGGCTAAGCCCATGCTCTGGTTACTCTACGGTGGGACAAGCCAAGCACTCCCACTAAGGGAGCCTTCACCTAAACCGGCTGCAGGGACAGTCTATGCACAGCAGGTCTAGATGCTCTTTTGTGTGTCTTACTCTGACTGTGCCTCTCACATGACTTGACCTGAGTTGGGACGTGTGCTTTTTACTGTTAGGATTTTCATTTCTAAGTCTCCTCTTGGCTTATACTTTTGAGCAAATGATTGACTCTTTATCAATTGATTTCTATGGAGATGTCACTTCCCTCCAACTTGCTGTGAAGAATCCCGGCAGCAATTTTTGCTCTAGTGACCCCTAATGAGCAATGACCCGTTTCTAACTGGCAAATATTAAACTATTCCATAGCTTTTCAGGTCCATGTACAATGAAAGACTAGTTACTGGTTACCTACTGAGCAATGAAAGATTGCTAAATTTGAGTATTAATATTTTTTAAATAGCACATTGTTAAAATGTACTAAATTCATCAATTCAGTGGTTACCCAAAAAATCTGGCTATTTCTACAAGACACAAAGCTCTTACTGTGTGTATATAATCACAAATGATTGGAATTCTAGCAAATTTTAGGAAAAAAAATGCATTGCTCTCACAGCTTCATCACTGGGATCTTAGGTTGACTATGGTCTTAGTTGTCTATACTCTTGTTTTAATTAACAGACCTATAGAATTACCGTTAGGCTCTATTTCTGCTGATCGATTCTTGAGAAACCGACTACATTGTTACCATCAGGACTATTATCAAAAGGTTTTTACTGTTGGTATGCAACACTTTTGAGAACCACTGCTCTGCTTGTTAATCAGAATGGCTGGGTGAAGCAACAGCTCTATCTCACTGACCTGAGAATTTTACATTATTCACAAACCCTTTATCAGCTGCCATCTCTCTGCTCTGATCAGTGTTCTCTCTGCTTCAGATGGTATATGGGAGCTAAATCCCCTTTGGGATGAAATAGTCACTTCCTACTCAGAATCTAAATTGAAACAAATTCCCATTTACAGCTCTGTGATATTTCATGGGTCTCACCACTAAACATCTTCCCAGGGGCTACTGCACTTAATCACGTCATATATGGCATGATCCGTGCATGCATCAACAAAAACTGCACTGCTCTGCAAAATATTCTAATTAAGATTAAGTTTTCCTTTCTCTTTCTGGAGACGGATATTCTTATTTAGACAACACACTCAAAAACACGCTCCATGCCTCTGGGCTCTCTCCATCCAGTCCATGTCCACTCAACTACCAGATGTGATCATTTCACATTACTACTACAAATTAAAAAGTAGAAAAGGAGATAACTAAACTAATGAATTGAGTAACCTTTCTTATATGTCTACCCATTGCAAATGGATTAAAATTTAAACTTCTCTAGTCCAGCATGCCCTCCATAATGGAAACCCAACCAAGTTTTCTATTTTCTCCCCACCCTCTTTCTTATAACCTTCATCTTAATAAAGTTGAACTGTTCCTGGCACCTGATTCTAACATGCCTTGCCTCACTTATGGGGATTTGCCTGCCTGAGAGCTTTTTCCCCAGCTCTGTGTGAGTTCACATCCTACCAAATCTTCAAAGTTAGCGCAAAAGCTACTTTCTATTTAAAAAAAAAAAAAAGGAACTTTCCCAACTTACCCTAAGGAGGAAGTGGTCTCCCCCTCCCGGAATCCCAGTGAGACATTCCCTGACTACTCCCTTAGACTCTGCACTTTCAACCTTGCATCTTGTTCATTGCATTTGTCTTCTGGACTATAAGCTTCTTGATGTCTGGTTTGTATGATTTTCATCGTCCTATTTTCCTGCTCTCATACCCTTCACTGGGCCTTGCAAGAAGTAAGCAGTTAATAAATCAAATAATGAATGTATATGTGAATAAATGAATGGATCTGACATATACATAACCACATGGTTCTCTCCTCCTATAGCTTCATTTCTGGACCTTTTTCCTAGATGAACTGGCTAAGAGTACTGCAGGCAGGGCTTAGCAGGTTAGCAGGGAGTCTTTGCTTGCTTTTGAGGCAGAAAAGTGCAGCCTTGTTGCAAGGCAGAAATATATCATCACAAAAAAAAGCACCAAGGAAATTCCTTCTACTTCCACCTACGGATTAAGAAAGACTTAGTATCAGATCTGGTAAAGAAGAAAAGATGTAGGATTTTAAATTGGCTCAGGCCCTCACACTTACAGGAAGTGAGCATATAATTTGTATTCCAAACTTTTGAGAGTGAAAAGAGAGTTTATTAATGATTACTCTGGGACAACAGGTGTGACCTAGGACTGTCATGGGCTAAAATGAGCTATACTTGGTCATTCTGTCTATGATAGGACAAGTCCAGCCCGTGAATATGTTTTATCACCTGTAACATGAGGATAATAACTAACCTCAGAGATTTTCCATAGGATGAAAGATGACCATGAAAGTGAAGCATCCAGTGCTTGCAAACAAATGGTATTTAATAACTGATAGCTCCCTCCCTTTACTAAGATAAGGTTCTTAGTAAAGCACCTTTTCTTACATATCACTTCTTATATTCATTGGCCTAGGCAATCCTTTCAATGAACCTTCAAAGTAACCAAAGTAACCTGGGGCTGGGGCCAGGCAAGGGCTGGCTCACACCTGCAATTCCAGCACTTTGGGAGGCCAAGGCGGGTGGATCATTTGAGGTCAGGAGTTTGAGACCAGCCTGGCCAACATGGTAAAACCCTGCCTCTACTAAAAAATAGAAAAAATAGCCAGGTGTGGTGGCATGCCACTGGAATCCCAGCTACTCAGGAGACTGAGGCATGAGAATCGCTTGAACCTGGGAGGCAGGGGTTGCAGTGAGCCAAGATCGTGCCACTGCACTCCAGCCTGAGTGACAGAGTGAGACTCCATCTCAAAAAAAAAAAAAGTAACCAGTGGGGAAATGATCATCTCCTTTTATTAAGAAGCACACTAACACCCAGACAGGTTCAATAATGCTCCATGGATAAAATATGATGGAGTCAGGGCTTAAACCCAGGCACATCTGTCTCCAAACTGAAGCACTTTCTAATGCAACACCCAGGCTTTATGAGCTTCTACAGAAGGGACTTTAAGTCTGGCTGGACATCTTAAATCAAGCAGCTTAAATCATGGCACAGCAGAGCAGAGAGCTCAGACAAGGGAAACTCGGAGTACACATGGGAGTACACACTCTTGACAGTACCAGAGAAGGCAAAGATTATAGCCTGGACACACCAGCTCCATCAGCCTCATTTTTTCCAGGAGGAGAGTTTCCTGGTTCTATCATAGTCTCACACTCCATCTCAGAGTGGTGGGTACATTTCAGCAGAGGATGGGAAGACAAGCAGAATTCACCATAGTAGTCTAGATCAATTAGGAGCCCAAGATCAATCAGGGAGTGGTAATGATCTGGTGGCAGGCAGTTTTCTGGTAGGTTTAACAAGCATGCACAAACACCAGTTATGTGTACACATCCATAAGCAGCCTGGCTAAAGGTCAACAGCCTGCTTCTGTTACCAAATGAGACAAAACCATTAGCAAAGCCAGGCACTATTCCTTCTGTTTATGCTTCAGTTCCAAATATCAGTGGTCATTTGTCTAGTTCACACATTATTCCTTTACCTTTGTTTTTATGTGAAAGTATTGGTTGAGCTGGACTTCCCTATGAGCAATGCAAAGCTGATTAAAGTTCAAACCATGTTATCAATGAATATTTCCTACTTCACCGAGAATATGAAACACTTTGAACATAAGTGCCTCCTCCTCTGAACTTAAATATAACAGCACCCATTCCTTTTGATCTCCTTCCCTCACATGTCCTTCCTCACTTCCAGAACTAGCTTGTCACCCTGTGGACCTGATCCTTTCCCATCTGTCTTTTTCCAGGACTGTTCCATCAGCCATGCCCTCTCATTCCTGTCATCAATTACTTCCACTCTGGCTTCTTCTCCTCAGCCTGCAAACAAGCTCAAGTATTGGAAGCCCTTAAAAACAAAAAAAAAAAGGGAAGAAAACCTTATTTTCCCCTTCCGGTTTCCCAGTTTCCACCTTCCAGTTCCCACCTTACCTCTTGGTTTTTCCCTTGCAAAAGGTATTGAAATTACATTGAAATGTATCGAAAAAGTAATCCACACCTGTTGTCTTGACTGCCTCAATTCCCTTTAGCCCTCAGCCCATCGCAATACAAATTCCCTAAGCCTCCATTTAAACATCACCACTGGGGTCACCGGTAGCTGATCATGAAAACTAATACCTCACTAGTAGTCAGGAATAAACTTGTCAAACAACACCCTGGCATACTTCTTTCCCTCCTTCCCCCAGCATCAAGCCAAAAACATGGAGGTCATCCTCAGGGCTTTCTTCTCCTCACCCCCCTACTGCCAATCAATTACTAAATCTTATGTGAAAAAAGCTCTAGAAGGAAAATGAAGAGCTCAGGTCGCTACCACCTAGCTTTATGACTATAAGATTAGCCACTGCCACATCTAAGTTTCAGAACCCTCATCTGGATGGATAACTAACCTAAGAGTAGTGGAGCTAGACCCTACATTTGGGTATGATCCACCAAAGTCACCAAAGGTCTTCCAGGTACCACTTGTCTACTGAGTGACCAAGCATTGTTTACCTTAAAGTTTAATCTCATTTTCCTCCAGACATTGTCCCTCTCACTTCTCCCTACAATTCTTTTTCATCATTGATAGCACAGCTGAATCCATTCATCATGCTCCCTACAACCCCACTTCTGAATATTCCCAAGAACTGAGGTTTCCATCTTGTAAAAACCTGTTTTCGTTAACAATTCAATTATCAATGTATTACTGAGCCCTTGTTCTGCTATGGATGAGCAAAATCATAACATCGAGCAGTTTTTCAAAGGAGAACAAAATGCAAAGAAGTGAGAGTTGATGACACCCAATAATGAAGAAAGCAAACAACTTTAGAAACTACATTCAATAGAGAACTGGCACCAAGCTGCAGCTGAGCCAAGGTCAAGGTGCTGGCCACTCATCTCCTTACCTAGCTGGAAAGAGGAGAAATGGACAACAAGAAACCAGTTCCATTGAGATAAGCTTGAGTCTGTCATGCCAGCCCTTGGACTTGGTGCCAAGCTCTGTGATCCAGGGAATATAAACATGAAAAGACACAATCCTTGTTATCAAAGCCCTTTTAGCCAGAAGGCTGACAATTCGTCTTTCCTTCTGGATGAGGTTAGCAAGAGTTACTGTGTTGGAACAAGAAGAACAAGGGTTTTGGTCCCAGGCTGACCTAGTTTTGAGTTCTGATAACTCTCTTCATTAGTTATGGGACCTGAGGCAGTTATTTCATCCCTCTGAGCCTCACTTTTGCCACTTGCAAGATTGAGACCTTATAGGATTATTAAGAGGGCTAGAGTTTAAATTTTTTTTAGAAAAACATTATAGCACACTTCTTGGCACACAATAAGAGCTATAAAAAATGATAATAATGCTAGTAGGAACATTCAATAGGCTCTTGTCACATGCTAGATGTGTGAAATTTTGAGATTAAGTCATGTTGCCTCTCTGATTCACAATATCTTTATCTTAAAAATGAGCTAGTAGGATCTAGCTCATAGGATACTATACAAACCAAATTACATAATGCCCATAAAATTATCCCGTAAGATATAAAATACTCACGCCTTACAATATACTATTATTAGTGACAAAGAGGGTTGGAATAAAAGAATTACAATTTCACAGACCCTTGGATCATTTTCTCTTCTAAAAAAAAGGTTTATGTTCACTTTTAAACCAACATTTATACGCCACTTGAAATGGTTTGGCTCAGTGTCCTCACCAAATCTCACCGTGAATTGTAATAATCCCCATAGGTCATGGGAGGGACCCAGTGGGAGGTAATTCAATCATGGGGGTGGGTTTTTCTCATGCTGTTCTCATGATAGTGAATAAGTCTCATGAGAACTGATGGTTTTAAAAAGGGAAGTTCCCCTGCACATACTTTCTTACCTGCCACCATGTAAGATGTGCCTTTGCTTTTCCTTTGCTTTATCGCATGATTGTAAGGCCTCCCCAGCCATGTGGAACTGTGAGTCCATTAAACCTCTTTCCTTTACAAATTCAAATTACCCAGTCTCAGGTATGTCTTTATTAGCAGCATAAGAACAAACTAATACAGTAAATTGGTACCAGTAGAATAGGGTGCTGCTGTAAACATACCCAGAAATGTGGAAGTTATTTTAGAACTGGGTAACAGACAGAGGTTGAAACAATTTGGAGAGCTCAGAAGGCAGGAAAGTGTGGTAAAGTTTGGAACTTCCCAGACTTGTTGAATAGTTTTGACCCAAATGCTGATAGTTATATGGACAATGAAGTCCAGGTTGAGGTGGTCTCAGATGGAGATGAGGAACTTCTTGAGAACTGGAGCAAAGGTTACTGTTGTTATGCCTTCGCAAAGAGATTGGAGGCATTTTGCCCCTGCCGTAGAGATCTGTGGAACTTTGAGCTTGAGAGAAATGATTTAGGGCATCTGGAGGAAGAAATTTCTAAGCAGCAAATCATTCAAGAGGTGACTGGATGCTGTTAAAAACATTCAGTTCTAAGTATTCACGAAGATATGGTTTGGAATTGGAACTTATATTTAAAAGAGAAGCAGAGCATAAAATTTAGCTCAGAAAATTTGCAGCCTGACAGTGGAATAGAAACGAAAAAACTATTTTCTGTGAGAAATTGAAGCCTGCTGCAGAAATCTGCATAAGGACCAAGGAGCCAAATAATCACCAAGACAATGGGGAAAATGTCTCCAAGGTATGTCAGAGACCTTTGAGGGAGCCCCTCCCATCACAAGAGGGAAAAATGGTGTCATGGGCCAGGCCCAGAGCACCCCCTGGTGTGTGCAGCCTAAGGACTTGGTGCCCTGTG
This sequence comes from Piliocolobus tephrosceles, assembly GCF_002776525.5. Taxonomy (NCBI): domain Eukaryota; kingdom Metazoa; phylum Chordata; class Mammalia; order Primates; family Cercopithecidae; genus Piliocolobus; species Piliocolobus tephrosceles. Next base: position 30,391,952 of record NC_045447.1, on the reverse strand, counting down.
TCCCAACTGTTCCAGTCATAGCTAAAAGGGGCCAAGGCACAGCTTGGGCTGTAGCTTCAGAGGATGCAAGCCCCAAGCCTTTCACGTGGTGGTGAGCCTGTAGGCGCACAGAAGTCAAGAACTGAGGTTTGGGGACCTCTACTTAGATTTCAGAGGAGGTATGGAAATGCCTGGATGTCCAGGCAGAAGTTTGATGCAAGGGCAGGGCCCTCATGGAGAACCTCTGCGAGGGCAGTGTGGAAGAGAAATGTGGAGTCAGAGCCTCCACACACAGTCCCCACTGGGGCACTGCCTCGTGGAGTTGTGAGAAGAAGGCCACCATCCTCCAGACCCCAGAATGATAAATTCACTGACAACTTGCACTATGCACCTGGAAAAGCTGCAGACACTCAACACCAGCCTGTGAAAGCAGGCAGGAGGGAGGTTGTACCCTGCAAAGCCACAGGGGTGCAGCTGCTCAAGACCATGGGAACCCATCTTTTACATCAGTGTGACCATGGATGTGAGACACGGAATCAAAGGAGATTATTTTGGAGATTTGACCACCCCACTGGATTTCAGACTTGCATGGGACCTGTAGCCCCTTTGTTTTGGTCAAGATGAACTTTGGACTGTGGGCTTCTGAGTTAATACTGAAATGAGTTAGGACTTTGGGGGACTCTTGGGAAGGCATGATTGGTTTTTGAAATATGAGGACATGAGATTTGGGAGGCACCAGTGACAAAATGATATGGTTTGGCTCTATATACCCACCCATACAATTATTGAATTGTAATAATCCCCACGGGTCATTGGAGGGACCCAGTGGAAGGTAATTGGATCATGGGGGTGGGTTTTTTCAGTGCTCTTCTCATGAAAGTGAATATGTCTCATGAGATCTGATGGTTTTACAAAGGGGAGATCCCCTGCACACGCTCTCTTACCTGCCACTATGTAAGACATGCCTTTGCTCTTCCTTCACCTTCCATCATGATTGTGAGGTCTCCCCAGCCATGTGGAACTATGAGTCTATTAAACCTCTTTCTTTTATAAATTACCCAGTCTCAGGTATGTCTTTATTAGCAGCATGAGAGTGGACTAATACACCACTTAATATGTACCAGTCACCATCCTAAGTGCTTCATAATAATCGTCCTCATCTTCACAACAACTCTTTGAGGGTAGGTAGTTTTATTATCCTCATTTTAAGATGGGGAAAAAGAAGCTCAAAAAAGCTAATCATTCACCCAAAGTTATACAGATGGCAGGCAATCTTACACACCATGCTTCACTGACCACAGAAATGTCACTAAAAAATAAACTATGCCTACAGTGATGTGTTTAAATTGGGAGACCCTAAATAAACTTATCTTAAGAGCCAGCTAGCTAAATGGCTCTGCTCTGGGCCTCAGTTCCCTTCCCTATAAAATTAGAAATACTGGATGATTCTATATCTGATACAGTGGTCTTTGAAGATGAAATCACACAAACCAACATTACCATCAGAGCTTCATTTTTTTAATGAGGCAGTTTCCAATATGCTTCCTGGTTGTCACTATTTATTCTTGTAAACTCTTTGGTGAAGATAGAGGGCACTTTGACAAGTGCAATGACGACCAGCAAAAAAATACCATAGGCACGGGCAGAGGACATAAGTTCCTCTAATGTAGATAAAGGGCGAACGATTTAGCTGTATGAAAGCAGCTGAGTAACACAGTGGGCACAGCTTCATCATCCCCATTAAGGGAAGGAAGAGCTTCCCAGCCTTCAATCCCTATAAAGCCACCTGCTGCTGAGAATATTACTCAACAAAGACACCCTTCGAGAAGTCCTCATGTCTGTACTGGGATCCAGACCTACTTTGTCCCCCTCTACTGTTCCGAGGATTCTGCTCCCGTACCTTCCTACCAAGTGCACAGAATTGTCACAACCATGTCACAACCAGCCTACGTTGTCTATGCTTGGGGAATGGAAAGGTCCACAGGTGCATTGGACTTACCTGAAGTCTCTTCATAAAGTAGATAGGGAATGAGTTCTATCTTCTAGCTAAGGAAACTAGCATCTTCAAAATCAAGTAACCAGGAAGATGGACCAGCAACGTATGGTTGGAAAGCACAGTCCAGATCCCCCAGCAGGTCAGGGTCAGATCCTGCCTGCCCACTGAGTGACCATAATTGCTTAGAAAGATAACTGGTGAATGTTATTTCATAAACTTGGGTACTTACTTGCAAAATGTGAAGAATATCACCCTTTATTCATTGGGACTCTGTGAAGATTGAGATAATGTATATAAAACCTCTAGCACTGTGTCCAGGGCACAGTAAGCCTCCACAAAAGTATTATTTCCCTCTTCATTTCTTTCCCCAAATCATATTATTTGGGGAACAGTTGAAGGAGTATTCAGGCTTTTAGTTTGGAAAAAATGAAGCTTCAGAAAAGGGCAGAAAGATGGTGAGCAGAGGAGAAGAGAGACTCAAGAATTGTTCTAGGTAGTCCTCAAAAACAAAAATAAAATTGGATGGACATAAGTTCTGAGTTAGGGGATGAGAAGGACGGGGGTAAAATTTGGTTCATCATAACAGAGAACATTCCAGTATTTGGCTGCTGTGAAAGTTTTCTGAGGAAACCAATTTTCATCTACAAGTTATGACCTTATGAATAATTCTGTTCATTGGAATTGACAAAAAGCTTAATCATTTCAGCCATGGTGACTCACATCTGTAATCCTCGCACTTTTGGAGGCCAAGGCAGGCATATCACCCGAGGTCAGGAGTTCGGGACCAGCCTGGCCAACATGGCAAAACCCTGTTTCTACTAAAAATACAAAAGTTAGCCAGCTATGGTGGCAGATGCCTGCAGTCCCAGCTACTTGAGAGGCTAAAGCAGGAAGGCAGAGGTTGCAGTGAGCAGAGATTACACCACTGCCTGATAGAATGAGACTCAGTCTCCAACAACAACAACAACAAAAACCAACTTGATCATTTCAAAAGGGCAACTTAAAACTCTTCTGCAAGCATAACAGACAATTTCTGTTCCAAATCCCCCACATAGGATTATTCTTTGTTTTTTGTTGTTGTTGTTTTTCTTTTGTTTCCTCTTTTTTTTGAGACGGATTCTCACTCTGTCACCCAGGCCAGAATGCAGTGGCACAATCTCAGCTCACTGCAACCTCCACCTCCCGGGTTCAAGCAACTCTCCTGCCTCAGTCTCTCAAGTAGCTGGAATTACAGGTGCACGTGACCACATCTGGCTAATTTTTGTATTTTCAGTAGAAATGGGGTTTCACCATGTTGGCCAGGCTGGTCTCGAATTCCTGACCTCCAGCGATCTGCCTGCCTCAGCCTCCCAAATTGCTGGGATCATAGGCGTGAGCCCCCACATTCAGCCCACATAGGATTATTCTAATTAAAAGTCATGCCTTTCCTTTTAAACCATGATTCCCAGGAGTCAGTCTAGCATCTGGAGTCGCCTCTTCATTTCCCCAGACCAATGCATCATTTGGTGCTTATTAAATAATGAATAAATGAATGATGCGAATGATAACTGGTTTCTATCACTTGGAATACATATTCGGTGCATGGTGTTTCTGTCTATTTTCATCATTCGATAGCAAGCTTCCTTGGCAAAGATGCCAGTCACCTCCCAAAATCTGTTGTTTTCCCCCTCCTTAGTAAGAAAACCCCAAACTCCTGAATTTATTCAGAGCAACCATGTGCACAGTTAAAGGACTGTATTTTCCAGCCTCCTTTAAAGGTGAATGTGGCCTTTTAACTAAGGCTGACCTATGAGATTTAAGTACTATGTGGTACTTCAGGAAGTGTCCTTAAGAGGAAGAGGAGGGCCCTCCTGTCTTCCCTTCTTCCCACTGCCCGGATTGTAACAGGTGGAGCTCCAGCCACCATCTCAGGCTGTGAGAACAAGGCCACGCCCTCGGGATGGAAATGTTATAACCTGGAAGGAGTCCAAGTCCCTGATGACTCTGTGAAGCTGCTGTTGAGAGCACGGGACAACCTACTCCCAGACTGCATTTATGTAAGAAAATAAACCCTTGGATGTTTCAGCTATTTTAGTAGGGACTCTGCTAATCCCAAAACCCACTTTGGTTTTTCTGGTTCTAACAACCAAATCTCCAGTGATTCACAGTGCTGCCCTTAACACGTAAGTCTGGACAGACAGACAACCTCCCCTGAATAATTAGTAGCTGAATACATTAATCACAAAGCTGATGCTTTCTGCAAGACTGCCTTTTGACTTTTATTAGTTTATAAAATATTTTTCTCTAACAAAGCCTGCCCATTAACCTTCCTCTGACCAACAGCTGCTGTGCCCCTTTCAGAACAGTGCTCAGTGTCACGTCTGCCATTCTGCCCAGTGACGCCTCTCCCCTATTTACCCACCTCAGCCCCTGCTTCTAGTTGGAAAACTTCACAAATACCAGTTCACACTTGCTTCGGATTCTAGGGCCCAAAAATGCCACAGTTCTTGAATGGAGAGTCATCATGACAGTGACTCAACCCAAACTCGAAAGCGAACTTCCACCACCACAGGACTAAACTTGATGGGAATTCGGGGTGTTGGCCTGACATACCAACCCCAGGAACGTGACTCTTTACTCAGGCCGCATCACTAACATCACACATAAGATGCCAAAATAATTTCATTATGTTCCCAGCTATCTATGGTATAATCATGACATTTCAGAAAATGCCTGTCCTATATCTCAGCGCTTAATTTTGTTTTTAAATTGAAGCCACAAAACACATTTCACGTGTGGGGCATTGCTCGAGCCTCTGGATGCCCATGTGATCTGTAGTTATGATTTCTCACTTAGGTAGAAATCCATATAAGGTCATCTTTGCTTCCTAAAAATCAGAAAACTCTGTCGCACTCATGAAACCACTGAAGAACAATTCTGGCTCTAGTTCCCACACTCCATCTGGTTATGTGTGTGCCTGTCTGGTGGCCTCCCTCAACTCTGTCCCCATCGGCCATTCTGCCAGCCCCTCACGTCCAGACCATAAGAGCCTTCAGAGAAGAGATGTACCTTTTTCTGTCTCTATGAGGGGTGCATAGTAGGAATTCGACTCACCTTATTTATTTAATTCAAGTTCTTTACTTTAAAAAAGAATATTACTAAGAGGTTAACCTAAGTATAAGATATATATTATATGTATATGAATATAAAATTAATCTAAAGTACCAGGAAATCTCTGAGGTATAAGCTTCCAGAAAAATCCCACCTCATTTTGGGAAAGAATACTACACACGTGTACTCACTCCCCTGCACATACAAGGAAACACATCCATGGATTTCATTTAGTCTTTTTCTTCCTTTTTACATTTTCCTTTTTCACCTCCCTTGTGCTTCCAAAATTCTTATCACCAGCCATGTGAAGGTTATTCATCAGCCACAGACGGATAAAAACAAGAGTAAGCCCTCCTTAGACCCCTTTCCTGGGAAAGGCAGCACATTCTCAAGGCATCAGGATAAGGGAGCCTGTTGGGTCACACTCAGTTCAGCCTTCCTCCTTGCAAGCTGATGACAGAGGTTTTTATTCCTGACGGACTTTTAAAAACAAAAGGGGAACTCAGGAGAAAGGAACCCCATCCTGTAGAATGAACTGTATGTAGTTCGTTATGTCCTTAAGCATAAATACCACAAACAAGCTTCAAATAATTTACCAGCCAAGCCACGCTGTGGCTCTGGTATTAACTACCAATCCCTGGTATGAAGCCCTTAGACAGCCCTGGTTTTGCTCCCTGCTTCTGTGGAGTTCTGCATCTTCTCTTCTGTTACCCCTCCACTTTGCCCCATGCAGGTTTACTTCCAGAGACTTTGCCTCTGTACAGGAGAGTTGGCAGAAGTCCTGCAGAAAATTCTTCATCTGTCTATGGCCATACCACCCTGAATCTCATCCAATCTTGGAAGCTAAGCAGGGTCTGGCCTGGTTAGTACTTGGATGGGAGAAAATTCTCCATCTCCTGTCATCAGATTTCTTTGTAGTTCAGACTCTTAAAAAATAACTCAGCTATTCAGCTATAGCATTTTCTGGGCTCTTTGATATTATCTCTCCCTGCATCACAACCTGGAAATTACTCCAGGCAGTAAACTGGGACATTCATAGGGCTCATCTCATTTGTTTCCTATCTCTTAGGGATCAAAGAGACTTCATTGCCTGATGTCCAGTGTCATGAAACTGCTGTTTCATATATTTTGTCTGGTTCGGGAAATTCTTTTAAGCAGGCGCATAAATCCAGTCCCTTTACTCCCTCTTGGATTAAAGCAGAAGACCTGGGTTCACTTTTAAAACCAAATTGCAAATAGATAACAAAACAAACTAGATGTTGGATGGATCAATCGATAAATAGACAGATAGATGGATACACAGATAGATCTGACATGAGATAAACTCACCCAGATATGTGTAGAACAGATTTTGGTATTAATTGGGGGAAATAATTACTAGGTCACCTTTTTTGCCTGACACCAAATTTCTCTTTAAATACAACAAAGCATCAACTGTTTAACAAAGTAAATCATCCTTAAGTCTTTTCTCTTTTGGTTAAAGGCTGATACTCAACCATTTTTCCAAGCCAAGAAAGTCACGCACATCCACCCTTACCAAGTCCAAGATGAGCCGGCATCCACTGTGAGGGATTGTCTAGGGTATTCATCCTCCTTCTCTTTCTTGCAGTTGCTTCTCATGCTTCTCCTGGATGTTCCCCTTCCTTGGCAGAGAACAACCTCCTCTGAGATTGTTTTTAAGGACAGGTTTTGTGCTTCTTGGTTTTGTTTCTGTTTTCTTTCCCTTTCCAGTTTTTTCTTGGGCAAACATTTCCTATTGTCCTCCTTTTGCTTGTGTTCTGGTTCTTTTTGAGCCATGTGACACGTTGTTAATCATGAAATCTCTAATTTACACCAGCAAGTAGGAACATCTTACGTTCTGTGGATCCTATTGTCTCGGCTCTCCTTTTCCCATGTCTTGCTGCCTTAGAAAGCCTTCCACTGTTTTCTTCTCCAGGAAATAACCCTCATCAGATGGGCTCAAAGGGAGTCATGAAAGGTGCACAGGGTGGTATGACTAGACCAAAAGGCAGTAGGGATCCCTGGGTAGGCCTTTGCTGCTTTCCTTTGAATCACCAAATGTCAATATTTAAATTAGTAGTCCTAATTTTTCCTTCTCTGTTTGCTGCTGCAGTGACCCTTGCAAATGCAAGAGACACAACAGATACGTTTCACTTAGCTGCCTGCTAGACCCACAGACAGCTCTTCGAAATGCCTTCATTCTTTCAGGTAAAACATGTTACGCTACTCTCCAACTTTCAGAGGAAAGACATTTAGTGGGTTGGCCAACAGTCCTGGTTTGCTCGGTTTTCCCTCCTACAATCCCTTCATTCCATATTGATTAAATTACCCAACTAGCTGCCACCTCTCTACCTCTCTGGGTTTTGTCATTGAATTATAGCATGGTAGTGAAGGGTTCCAAAATTCCAAGGCCATGCTTTGCCCCCACAGTTCTGCCTTTTTCTTCCTCTGCAGAGAAGCTTTATGAGCTTCAGGACATTATTTAATCTTTCTGTGCTTATCCCTACAGCTGTAAAACAGGTAATCCCTACTTCATGGGGCTGTTATAGTAGTTCCAAAAGACAGTCCATGAAGTACCTGTCATACATAATGGCTTAGTAAATGTTAGTTTCTCTTATATTAGTGAGTTAATTGAACCTTAAAAAGTGATTGACCTTTCCAGTGGTTCTGAAAGCATGGTCCCCACCATCAGTAAACATCAGTATTACCTAGGAAGCTATTAAAAATACAAACGCTGAGGTCTCCCAGCAGACCAACTGAATCAGAAACTCTGGACATGGGGTCCAGCTGTCTGGGATTTAACAAGCCTTCTCCGTGATTCTGAGGCACACTCAAGTTTGGGAACCAAGGCTTTACCTCAACTCACCTTCATTCAAACTGCACCAATCACTATTCCAAGAAAATGCTTCAAAATCATAAGCCAAGTTACTTTTTTCTTATACTTTCCTCTCCCTGTGATGTTCCCACTACATCCCTATGGTCAAAGCTCAACTCAAATGCTACCTCAAAACACTATCTCTTCTATCTGGGATGCTCTTCCCCTAAATCTTTACAAGACTGGGTCCTTCTCATTTCCAAGGTCTCAGATCAAATGGCACCCCTTCCCAGAGACCCTCCCAAACCACTGAGTCTAACATAGCCTGAGTCTTTCTCTGTCAAATCAAACTGTTTTATTCTTTCTTATCATAGCACTTATCACTATCTATACTTGTTATTTTGTTTATTTATTGTTTCCTGCCTCCACCCACTAATATATAAAAATTGCAAAGGCAGAGACCTGGTCTATTCACCATTATATAGATCCTTAGCACCTAGAATAGCCTTGAAAATGGTAGACACCCAATAAATATTTGTTGCATGAAGGAATAGATGAAAGGACAGTGAGCTTTTTGTAACACCAACATAAAGGCCAACTGAGCTATATCATGCTTCTCACATGATACAAATCATATTATGATTCTAATTAGTAGACTCAGTCTTTGTTCTGATGTGATAGAATGACAGCTCCAAGTGGTACAGAAGGCAAGAGGTCCCAGTTCTTCCCCCACCCCATTAGCAGATAGGAAGCCAGCCCTACAATTGTGTTCACTCTTATTTGTAAACGATTCAAGCCTCTCCCTATGGTCTTAGTGGTTTATTTAACTGCCCTGACAACTCAGAAAGTTCTTCTGCCTCCACATTGAGCCCTATTTCCTGATGTCCTGATGTTTCTGGAGATGGAGATCAATTCTTCAATTTCTACCTCTTGATAATTCCGTATGAATTTAATGTAAGTAATGAAGTCAATCCTCAACTTTCTCTTTTCAAGGAGAGTAACTCCAGCTCTCTTCAACGCTCTTCCTAGGACACATTTTAAAATGCTGATCCTTTTCTGAGGAGACCTGTCTAGATTGTTTCCATTATTTACAAAATAAAGAAATTCAAACTGGGAGCAAGGATAAGAAGGATTCGGAACATTTCTTTCTCTTTATTTTTTTTTTTTTCAATTAGTTGAAAGCATTTATTCTTTGCAGATTTTTTTTCATTTTAATAATACATTTTAATCTAAAAGATCTATTATCATATTAACATGTAATCAACATTTAAAAAGTACTGAAATATTGTATGTGTTTTTGGTAAAAATCTTTTTTTTTTTTGGGTTGCTGTTTTTTTTTTTTTTTTTTTTTTATACTTTAGGTTCTAGGGTACATGTGCATAACGTGCAGGTTTGTTACATATGTATATATGTGCCATGTTGGTTTAAATTAGAGGTGCTTGTGAGCTCTGCTGCAGTGACAAGAGGTGAAAATATTCCCAACTAGGTGCAACTCCCCACTTAGCCACTTACGAGCTGCGTGCTTGGAACAAGTTGTTTAGCCTTTTTGATCCTCACTTTGATCCCTCTAATATGCAAGTTGTTACTCCTCAAGATTTTTGCAGCTATCACGTGAGAAAACATACATGAAGATGAGTAAAATGTAAAGTGCTTTCCAAGCATACATCATTATTTAAAAGGAGAGTGCTTTTCATTGCTCTTTAAAAAGCCAATAGATGTAAAGGTCATTACTGACTCTATTCTGTACAAAGAAAGAAAAGGTAGCAACTCTGAGAACACTTACGCATCCCCATTAGCTCTTTCCAGGTTCCACTTATGATAAAAGCAGTGCCCATGCTCACAATCTCCTTTAGTTCATTGTCAAGACACTGCATGCTATTTGTTGACCTTCACTGGAAAGTGGTTGCATCTGATTTCCTGGGAAGAGTTGTCTCACAAATCAAGGGGAATCAGAATGAAGACTCTTAGTTGCAAACAGTAGACTCTTCTGTTAATAAAAGAGGTTCTTCTTCATGGTAAATGCAGTGGCCATAAGAACGCACTACTGCACTACTACAGGGAGCACAATTGACTAAGGGCCCCTGGCCCAAAGGCTGGGCTCTGAAATCCATCACCTCTTCATGCTGAGGCCTAAGGCTCATCTCAGACAATGACTGAGCTCCATGAGCATCCCTAGGCCTCCCCATTCCTGAAAGATCCAAGATACGGGACTCCTCTATTGGTTGACTTTGGTTCAGGGTTGTGACTTCGTGCCAAACCATCCCAGACTCTTGTGCCCAACTTTCCTACCTATCTCCATTTAGGTTATACCTTCACTAAGGGCTTACAGCCTTCCCCAGCACCCATCCCTTTTTCCCTCCTAAGTATTTCCCCTAATAAACTCCTTGGCATCTCTTACAGGTTATCCAGATAACCCTGTAAACAAAGCAAAGAAGAAAACATCCACTTTTTGAAGAACTTTTGCATCTACAATTACATCTAACCCTTATGAATATACAATAAATTACACAAAAGGGAAACCGTAGTCCCAACTGTTTGGATGAGGAAATTAGTTAAGGAACTTAGCCAAGATTAATTACTTTGGTATTTTAGTAACTTCCCCATTTCATAGTCTTCCATGCTCAGTCTTCAGGGGAAAAGAAAAAAAAAAAAACTTTGAATTTGCTTTCTCTTTTTATTATTATTTATCTGTTATGAACAACAATAACACAATTTATTAAGCAGATGCCGTGTAAGTGCTTGGCATATATTCAGTTTTTAATTTAACCCTCACAATAACTCAGAGGAGGAGGTGATATCCCTTTTTCACACGTAAGGAAGCAGCTTTAAGAAGTTAAGTAATGTGCCCAAGGTCACTCACCTACTAACTAAAGGAGTCAGGACCAGCACCCTGACTACTGATCTAGTACAATTGACATTAATAATAATAGCTTGGCTGGGCGCAGTGGTTCACGCCTATAATCCTAGTACTTTGGGAGGCCGAGGCAGGAGGATCACCTGAGGTCAGGAGTTTGAGACCAGCCTGACCAACATGGTGAAACCCCGTCTCTACTAAATAATAATAATAATAATAATACAAAAATTATCCAGGCCTGGTGGCAGGTGCCTACAGTCCCAGCTACTTGGGAGGCTGAGGCAGGAGAATAACTCGAACCCAGGAGGCAGAGGTTGCAGTGAGCTGAGATCGCACCACTGCACTCCAGCATAGGCAACAGAGCAAGACTCTAATAATAATAATAATAACAACTCAAATATGCAGAGCACTTTACTAAGCACTTCTACATCCATTAGGAAGTGGGATGGGTGCTCACCAGTGACCCCCTCTTCCCTTACTCTTGTTTGGAATAAACTATGGCTAGGGAAAGGAACAAGGCTGATAGGAACTGACAAGGCATAGGCAAGGATGGGGATGACTCATCTCCTCCCAACTGCTTTAACTCAGGTTGCAGAAAGGTTGCTTGTGGCTATCTGTACTCCAAGGGTTGTTATTTTAAAGAAAGCATGAAAAGTAAGTTTGTATTTAAGAGATTTCCAACAAATACTTTTCCAAATAATTATTTTAAAATAATTAGGAGACAAAACACAGCTCCCTACCACCTACCAGCCATACAATGGGGAAGAAAGCATTTGTCACCTAAGGTTCTCCCTGATCCATTTCTTGGCCACCTCCACAGCTTCCTGTCCCCTAATGCTGTTTCTCTTTCTGCTTCAAACCATCAACCTCCATACTGTGCTGCCATGCTTTGGTCATGCAGTTTACTATCTGGTTTAATCTCCTCCCGTTCCTCTGGCTAACTCTTCCTCATTCCTCAAGAACTCAACTCAGCCACCATATACTTTGGGAAGTCTTGCTCAGCACCCAAATTTAAAATACCCAGAAGACACCCCTCCGCTTCTTGCTCCCCACAATCCCAATGTCTAGAGCATCTCAACATTTACCTTACTGTGTTGAGTTAATCTCACACTAGAGACAAAGAGAATCATCTCCTTAAAACACCAACCATAGCTCACCACTCTGCCCCACACGATGTTTCAAGAAGCATCTTCTGGCAGGCAAGAGGAGAGCCAGGCTCTGTGATGTGGCACTCAAGGTCCTAAATGGCCTGTTCCTTGCCCTTCTCTCCAAACTCTCACTTTTGCCTTTGCTTACTGACTGTCATACCACTGTCTATGTTCGGATTCATTCACATGCCAAACCCCTTCACATCCAAAGACGTATTTATCTCCTTAGCTCTTAGCAGAGTTGTCCTTTTAAATCTCCAATCTTTGCTTGAATGCTGCCTTCTTAGAGATGCCCTCTAGTACCACCACTAGAACTATCATTATTCCCTCTCACTGTTCCCTAATCCTATTGTTTTACTTTTTATTTTATTTTCGAGACTGGGTCTCACTATATTGCCCAGGGCTCAAACTCCTGGGTTCAAGCAATCCTCCCTTCTCAGCTTCCCAAGTAGCTGGGATGGCAGAATCATCCCCTTAAAACACCAACCATACCACACCACTCTGCCCCACATCCAGCTCCTAGTCTTCATTGTGGTTTGGGAATTTTATAATTGATGAATTTGTTTGTTATTTAAATCTTTAATTTGGTAGGAAGCATATTCTTAAGTTCTTGTGCTACTTGACAGCAAGGATTCAGGCTTATTAAATTGTACCCGTCCAGGGGGCTTGGTGCTCTAGTGTGTCCTCAAATTTGCTGAATAAATGAATGAAGAAGCAAAGTTGAGGTAAGAAAGTTCAAAGAGAGGGAGTCATAGAATGACAGAGATTTGTAGAAATTAAATATTACTGTTAGTTTCCATAATGACCTATGTTGAAGGAACTCTGGGTGTTTTATAAATATTAATTTGAGCTCTATTCACAGGAAGAACTCATTATCTCTGACTTGTAAGCAAAGGAAGTTAAGCCAAGTGAAGTGACTTTTCCAAAAGCAATATAATGAGCTAAATAGGGATCCTGGTCTTGACTCTGAATAGATGTATTTTATACCCTGTCTCATTCCCAGAGGATTTGAGGTGGCTTTGAAAGACACAGACAGTTACACAATTTAGAATGTCCACAAAAACAAAACAAGCCAGTTGCTCAGGAGAAGCACGACTATTCCTGGTACAAGGTCTGAAAGAAACTTCTCCCCTGGGTCCTCACAAAGGGTAGCAAACCACATCCTCAATCATCCTTCTGGACGTGCAGCAGCAGGGCTCGCAGGGTTGTTTGCTAGCATTCTGCAGTGTGGGCTGATGGCACAAGGCCAAGGCTCAGATCCGTGGAGCAATTCTCCAAGGAGCCAAATCAAGACAGCCCAGGTGTACAGTTCTCTGATGGTCTGTTTTAATCCAAAAAGAACATCTGGAGATTCTGGAGGAATCATTTAACAGCACACTCTTCACGCTGGGCTCTGTGAATTTTATTTCTCACACTAAAACTTCTAATAAGCATTAAGTAATGGTGAATTGAAAGGGACAAGCATCCGGAACACAGTCGATGTTGCGGGACTATAGAGAGCTCCATATGATGTATCTGTCAGATGATCTGAAAAAGGCTATATTAGCTAGTGTGCAGGTTGGGCTGCTATAACAAAGAGACCTCAAAATACAATGGCCTAGATAAAACTAAAGTTTATTTCTCATGTAACAGGTCAAGTGTAGGAGAGTCATCAAAGGCAGGTGGGCAGCTCTACTCCACAAGATCATGTAAGGGGTCCAGATTGGCAGTGTGACTCTGCCATCCTCAACATGCAGTTTCCTCTGAATCCGAGGAAGCTTCTCTGGTTGTCACCATTTTAGAGCCAATAGAATTAAATACAGAGCATGAAAGGCCAATGGCTTCCTTATAAAAACGTGATCTTAAAGTTGCACACATCAATTCTGTTTGCAGCCCATTGATCAAAATTTAGTGACATGGCCAGACCTAGGTGCAAGGAAGACTGAGAAATGAAATCTCTTACCTGGGTAGCCTCATATCCACCTATAACTTAAGGGTGTTATATTACTACCAGGAAGAATGGTAGAGTAGATAAGGGAGACCATAAGAATCGGTCATAGGGAATTGACACCTACTTAAAGAGAATTCTCCCTGGAGAAAAGGCCAAGCCACCCCTAGCCAAGGGAAGTAAAGGCAGATACCTATTACAGGTTCAAGTTGCTACATTCATGTGTTATCACCAGTACCAGACAACGAAGGATCAAGACCCCAAAATTCTATGTCATATGCGTGGCTATGCTCATTTTAGTGGGGGAAAAATTTTACAGTTATTTTCAAATGCCAACAGTGACTGTAAAAGAATCAATAGTACCCCCATATAATACCAGATATTAAGAAATGCCAATTCCCTGTGAACACTCTAGATCATTGCAAAATGTATGAAAGTAAATTAACCAAGTAACAGATGAAAAGGATTCTTAACTCTAGGCTGTGTAAATGCTGAAGGGCTTTTACCAAAATCCAGGAAATTTATCTTGGAACAGTTGATCTTAGGCCCTTCTTTCTGGTTGCCATTGGATGACAGCGTCAGTTTGTCTATTGAGTCATTCTTAGTTTGAAACAAAAATCATGAGGTCACCACAGTGTTACTCTGTCAAGTGGAGTAGAGAGTATACATTCATCTTATCTGAACGGGATTTTGCATTATCATCATACAAGTTTATAAAACTGGGGCATCAGGATACCTCACTTATGCCACAGAAAATCATCTCTTCCCTCAAGGGACTGCTACTATCTCTGCTGACTTCCATGGTAATATTAAGGTTTAGATTCTATGGGAGCATTAGTCTACATGAGATATAGATTTTCTTCCCAAAACAATTTCTGTCTGTGGACTGAAAATTTATGAAATTTATGAAATAAAACCTATGACTCTTAGTTTGCTCTAATTCTCTCTACAAGGTGGCAAAGAATCTAACGGCCAACAGTGCTTAAAACTGGCATACTCCCCATGTAATAGACTTGGTCTAAGAAATCCATATGTGTACTTTGTCAGAAGCAAACAGATACTTATTCTAGACACCAGGTTGGCAAACAAACAAGTGTATAGTTTGGGAAAAGTAGGCGAGAAAAGTAGACAGACCATATTAAATATGGAGTGGACTACGTACTATCAGTAGGCATGCTTTCAAGAACTAGAATGAACAGCCAATGGCAACCCTGAGTAATTTTCCTTAAACATCAATTGGTCTCCTTCCAACTGTGGTCATCCCAAATGGAATGTCTTCATATGTATATATGTGTGTGCATATGCATGTGTATGCAGGTGTAAGGAATGATGCACCCAACAGAGCTAGGTTCTAGTCAGGCACAATTTGATAAGGGGAGACGGAAAGGAGAAATAATATCTATTGAGTATCTCTATGCGTCAGAACAACACTATGTCATTTATCTTTGTTTTGTTTTGGGGTTTGGTAAGGGGTTGTTTTGGGGTTTTTTTTTCCTTTTTCTTTTTTTAAAGTTTTTCCTTCTACCCTATTATCCTGGTTTTCATATTTACTTCTCATAAGAACCATGGGAGGCAGGGATTGTGATCACTGTACTAGAGATAAGGAACCTAAATCATAGCAACAGGAGATGATCTGCCCAAGGTCACACAGTTCATGGAGAAACTGAGATTCAACTCAATCTGACTACACAACGCATGCTCTTTCAAATACATCCCACTGCTGAGCTGCGATTCTGCTTACTCCCCACTTACTGTGGGCACCACAGTTTTGACTGTAAATGGTGCATGGGTCTACCTAGTTCAGGTAGTGGTACCTGAAGGGACTTTAATTCTGTGAGGGCTTTACTAGAATTTAGCCTTCACGGGAATCAAGATTGGGTCTGTTTTATTTGCTACTATAAGACAGAACCTAAAATGGAGCATGCACTCTCCAAAAGGTTTGTTTTCCAATGAATAAAGGCATGAATGAGCATGGTTACTTCTTTATAGCAAGGAGGCTATGCTATTTTCAGAGAGTTTTCATTGTCTCTACCTATAATTTTTTAGATTTCAGCTTGGATCTCTTTAATATGCAAAACCTTTCTGCAATGTGTTTCACAGAAATCCACAACTGTCCTTATTATTACTGTTATTCCTGCTAAACTGTCCTATATTGAGCATCTACTATGTTCCTGGTATTGTTCTACGTACTTACATGCATTATCTCATTTAGTATCACAATAACCCTACAAAGGAGGTACTTCTTTTATTCATGAGAAAGTTCAGGTTTTGAATGATTCAGTAACTTGACCCAGTGTTTCATAGAACTTGGCCCAAAGTTGCCTAAATCCAAAAACCAGTGGTAGACCTAGTAAATTTGACATCTGAAACAGATCATTTTATAAAATGATGCCTCTATACAATAAAATTATTTTTTAAATTACCATCAAATATTTATTATTTTCTTCATTCTTTAGCTTTAAAACAATTAACAATTCAAAAGGATAAATTTCCATTTTAAGCATATTATGCAAAATAGTAGAATATTTCAGATACGCACCTAAACTTGTACTTAACACACAAAAATATTACACCTCACAGTGAACACTCTGTCTCACTGTTTCAAATTTCCAGCCCAAAAACAACCTCCAAATGGTCATGCAGACTAACAGAATTGATGTAGCTTAGATTTTGCTTCTTTATCCTTGTAATAAGTGTGCTATCGTTATTTATTTCCAATCTTCTGTTTAAACAACAGAATAGGTAGCGCTCCAGGTGTTAGAGACATAAAGCACATCCGAAACAACCAAGAAAGATTTCAAAACATTATGAACTTACCCTCAAAACCAATGCATGTAGCTGAGTCCTTGTGTCCTGAGCAACTGTATAACTACGAGTTCTCCAAATTAACCTTCATGTAGAAAACAATGTACATAAAAGGCTAAGATATAAAACTGTGTTAATATGAAGCTCGTATATTATTAACAGTCATCATAGTAGTTTAAAACTTAGAACAAGAAAATATTTTCTCATGGAGCGTTTTATCATTGGCATTATTGAGATTTGCGAGTGCATGGTGATAATAAAAAGCAGACTGACTTTTTATCTGTTTTATTATTGTTTTTAAATCCTCTACAGACCATGCACCTCATCCTCACTGGCACCTCAGGCTGACCCCTCCATCAGCATCACCCCTGCCCTTGGTAAATCACTGCCAAGGGATGTTCTCGGTCTCCCTCTCCTGTTTCCTTTCACTATCTATTCCTTGAGCTCCTTTCTATGAGTCCTTAAACATGTGCAAATCTCAAAATGGAAGGAAAACTTATTTCTCTCCAACATTAAGTCCTATAAAGATCTTCCTGCTTTTAGAAAAAAAGAATAATTGCTGGCCTCCGCCATCGTGAAGATCCACCACAAAAAAAGCTGCCTCATTGTAGCAGCTAGAGTGAAAAATGATCTGTTCTGTTGCCTAGTTGTTCCACGCCTTCTTACCTGTGAGTTACAAGCATAAACTAGAATGATCTGCAAAAGTAACAAAATCATTATATTCACTGTTTATATAATGTAAAACAAAATCATCATTCATGTACTTTGCTAATGACTAAACAGTACCCTGAATCCATCTGAACATATAGGTTAACATAAAATATTAAATGGACCACTAATTCAAGGTAAGATGGAAAAAGTAGGAATAAAAAGGGATTTAGACTGATTTAATCAGGAGGATTTTGTGGGGAAAAAATAGTGTTGCTTTAATTTGTTTTGGCACATTATATGGTATCATATATCCATATCACGTATGTTAGAGAAAATCCCTAGTGTTTACACGGTCTCAGGTAATATCTCATAAATGAATGAATTTATAAAATAAATATTATTTAAATGGAGTCAGAATATTTTGTCATCTGTAACTCTTTCTTCAAATATGACTCACCTAAATTGCAGCCCAATTATAATATTAGTCTTTAGGGAAATTTAATCTCTTGACAATCTTCTTTACTAATCTTCATTAATCCCCGCAGTAAACTGAGATTAGTTAATAGATCATTAACTTGCCTATTTTGAAAATGGCAATATTGAAACGTGGTGATGGGGAGTCATGCCCTTGAGTGCCTCAGGGTGGGTGACAAGAAAGGAGGTGAGGGCAGATCCCTGAGACTTGCTGTCACCAACTAGGAATGGAGCTCAGGGAGGAGTCAGGAATCTCAGGTGTGAAAAGCACCTCCAAGCCCATACAATACCATGTCCCCACCACAGCCTTCAACTTCCATTAGCAACACCTCTGAGAACAGTGAGCTTACCACCTCCTGAGTTGGATCATTCTACTTTTGGACATCTGTAACTAATTTTCCTTAATTCTTCCTTATGTCAAACTGAAATCTGTTGCTATACATCTTCTACTCATTGTCCCAAAAATAAACAGAACACGTCTAGTCTTTCTTCCACCTGAGTTACCTACAAAAATATGAAGGCAGTTGATTGACCCTTTCTTTCAACTGTTCCTTGGGTGATTTAGTCTCAGATCTACTCACCATCCTAGCCATCAGCCTTGTCATAACTTGCCCATCAGGAGGGAAACTTTAGTGGTTAAAGGCATATCTCCTATAAAACTGGACATCAGATGTCAGAGAATCTCTGCTCTAGATCTTCCCAGCCAAGCCAACTTACAAATCATTTTCTAGCAACCAAAGTGATCTTGTGTAAGGTTACACTGATTTAGACAATGTCCTGCAGAACATAAAATATAAAGTGGCTCTTCAGCCAGGAAAGAAGGAAGCTCTGGTCGGAGGCCACCACCTTATTAAAGAGAAGAGAAAGGTATGTTTCTCTAAAAATCATTTTGCACATCTATTTATTATAATACATATGTATTATACAAGCAATGTGTATAAAAATTAAAACGAAAAAACACCCTGAATTTCAGTCAAAATATCTTTTTCATTTTTCTGTTTTTCCCAATTGTTGCCCACATGCATAAATATATTTACATTTTATAATCATATTTTGGATTCAGCATGTTAAATCTAACATTATATTGTAAGTTGTACCCATCTTGTTTCATGGTCTTTATGTATCATAATGGATGTACAATGTCTCTCAGAAAAGATAGATAATAATTTACTTCACTATTTGTTATAAGGCTTTTAAAGTCATTTCCAAAATGTTCTTATCATAAACAGCAGTGCTACAAACTTCTTGATGCTTATAGCTTTTTTATTCTCAAGAATCATTTTCTGGAAACAAAGTAACACTGTCCTCATTTTACTGATTACTATCAAAAAGGATAAGCATTTTTATGGCTCAAAAATATTCTGAAAATGAAAATTAGTCTTTAAATGGACCTGTTAGCCCTATGAGGTCAGAATCTCTATCATTTACTGGGGCTCTACCATGCACAGACTCTGTCTTGAGGAAATTAAGAGTTCAATTTAACACTCAGTGAAAACTAAGAGGAAAGTGATGCTTTACCCATGTGGGAGAGAAGAGGAAACAGGTTTACAAAATGATGTAATTTGTCTGAGGTCACTTAGCTAGAAACATTGAGAGTTAATAACATCAATTTCGGGTTGAGGATTTGAATTCAAGTCTTTTCTTTCTTTCTTTCTTTATAGAAACAGGGTCTCACTCTGTCACCCAGGCTGGAGTGCAGTGGCATGATCATAGCTCACTACAGCCTTGAACTCCTGGTCTCAAGTGATTCTCCCACCTCAGCCTCCCAAGAAGATGGGACTCCAGGTGTGCACCACACACCCGGCTAATTTTTTAAATTTTTGTGGAGACGAGTTCTCACTATGTTGCTCAGGCTTATCTCCAACTCCTGGGATCAAGTGATCCTGCCACCTCAGCCTCCCAAAGTGCTGGGATTACAGGCATGAGCCACCATGCTAGGCCTGAACCCAAGTCTTTCTGGCTTTAAAACCCACACTGTTAACCACTGTTCTAAACTGTCTTCCTGGGTGAACTGCCCCTCATCAGAAAATCCAGGAACTATAGAAATAACCATCAGTCCTGCAGTTGGAGAGGGAATAGCAGGACAAATACCTTGTACCTCACAGGGGTCAATAAAAACTGAAGAGGGTGGGAGTTCTGGCTCTTTGGACCTCTTTGGTCCCTTTCAACCCGAAGCTTCTCTAATCCTTGCTTCTTGTATTTCCAATCTATAATTTAATAGGATTGTCTTTTTGGTAATTCTACATCCAGGAGGCAAGGTTTAAATCTGGTGTTTGGGGACTGAGATGCAGGATAGAAACGGAAAAGCCCAGGGAGAGACAGGAGATGTCCTTCCAGGAGGAGACATCACCCTCCTACCTGTAAGCTGACTTCGGCCTGCTTTCCTTCCCCACCAAATCCACTGGCTGACATAGGTTGCATTCAGACTGCAGGGGAAGAGAAGGCCAAGGGGTGAGGTGGGGACAGAGGGAAACGAAATGCCTGTGTGTTTGCTTAAACCCATAGTAAACTAACCAGGTATGCAATGTCTTTGCATAACCCTCTTACTAATAAACACATGAACAACTAGATTGCATCTGGAATTTTGCAAAATAAAATAGAGACAGTCCCTGCCCTCAAGGAACTCCTGGTCTGAATTCCACAAAAAAAAAAAAAAAAAAAAAAGCAAAATTGGGCTAGGAAGGCAAGCCTGGCCAGGTAGACAAGGCGATGACCAGAGGAGGTCACTTGGGAGGGAAAGTTTGGGAATCCCCAAACTTAAATTGGAGCCCTAGCTCTGATTCTCATCAGTGAAATGAGATTAATTATAACCACCAGGCAAGACTGTGGTGAGTGAGCAACAGGTGAAATAAAGTATACAGAAAGGGCTCTGTAAATTACAAGGAAATATGTGAATATAAGCCAAAATAAGACTTGAGGATTGGAAGTAGAATTCCCATGAACATGTTCTGTTTAGTCTGTGGATTGATAATCCACTCACCTTCCCTTACCTCCATTGTTAATGCTATATTAATATTCATTGAGTATCTGCCCACTACATGCCACCCACATGTACATGCATTAACTTTAATCCTCCCAAAAAACTGCCAGATAACCACCATAATTCTCAATATACAGATAAGGAATGTATATTGGCTCTGATGAACATAATAGACTTATAACTCATTTTTTTCAGTTAGTCATCTTTTCATAATTAATCTGTTTTTTTGCATTGTTTACATATTTCTATGAGAATGTTGAGTTTGGGTATCAAGATCCCAGTCCAATAATTTACTTTACTTCAGTACATCGTTGGTTCAACCAATATTTACCAAGTGCCTAATCAGGGGCTAGGGATGCTGCCAGGTGCAGCAAGTATCATGTTAGGCAGAAAAGAAAAGGTCTTTGCTCCTTCAGAGCTCATAGTCTAGATGGAGGAGACAGATAATAAATGAGGAAACAAATACATCAACATGATACTATCAGGGAGTGACAGGTGCAATGAAGAAAATTTAAATGAATATTTGAACGATGACTAAGAGAATAGAAGAAGTTGTCATTTCCCTTATTAAAAAGTTTATATTTTCCTCAACAAAACTTAAAATGGAGAGTATATAATGCCATTCATCTCAGTTCTTCTGCTAAAGACAAATGATCCAAGGGCCAAGGTAAATGCTTCCTGTTAAGATAGAGTGACATGTACTGAAAAGAAATTATGCACATCAGAAGTGTGCAACTGCATCCAACAATCCTCTTTAAGACATTCTTAGTCATTTGCACCTCCTCTCAGGTGGACCACCAGCCTGAGACTATGGAGTAAAATGGAGACAATTCGCTAAGTGTTCCTGTCTCCAAGTTCTATAGCTGCAATGTGGTTAAACCCCACATCGCTGAGTATGGTGGGGTCTAGAACCTATATGTTTCATATAAGGAACACAGTCATGTAGGTAGCACTAATGTCAGAAATAAAACTAGGGGCACTCTGAGCCAATATGAAAGGGAGACAAATACCACACAAGATCATCTTGGGGAAGTGTCCTACAAAACTCATACCAATTCTTGGCTAAGGCTTCTTGGTTTATTACCACTGAAAATGTGTTTGGTTTGGTTGATTACGCTGTGAAGCATAGTATGTACTACAATCTTCTGTGGCTTTCTAATGATCAAGATACATTCCAAAACATCAAGTGTAGCTCCTGGGCTATGACATATGCAAATCTTCCTGATATGTTGCCAACAGAATACCTAAGATAATGTGATTAGTGTCTTCAAAGAGAATAATTCAACTTATTTGTTTTTTCTTTTAAAAAAAAAATACTCTCAATAAATAACCCTCCCTGACAGTTTACTACTCCTTGGGTGGGGAAGTAAAACAGCAAGAGCAAAATCTTTGGAGCTTAGGAAATCTGGGTTGAGACACATCTCTGCTATTTCCTGGGTGAATCATCTTCTATAAGCTACTTATCTTCTTTGAAACTCTGTTTCCTCATCTGTAAAATGGGGGTAAGAATGCTCACCAAGCAGCACTTTTGTGAAGATTAAATAAAGGAGTGGGCATTCACATACATCATAAAAAACAAAACGTTGGCCAGGTGCAGTGGCTCAATCCTGTACTTCTAGCATCTTGGAAGGCTGAGGCGGGTGGACTGCTTGAGGTTAGGAGTTCAAGATCAGCCTGACTAACATGGTGAAACCCCATCTCTACTAAAAAACAAAAATTAGCCGAGTGTGACGGCACACACCTGTAGTCTCTGCTACTCAGGAGGCTGAAGCAGAAGAATCACTCGAACCTTGGAGGCAGAGGTGGCTGTGAGCTGAGATCGTGCCACAACACTCCAGCCTGGGCGACAGAGTGAAACTCCATCTCAAAACAAACAAATAAAGCAAAATTTCATCTAACTGGTTATGGTTACTACAGGGGAGCCCTGCTGCAACCAGGATAAGGTAAGCAGGTATCAGAGAGCCTCCACAACTATCTGTAAATTTTTTTTCAACCTGAAAAACTACGTCATTTAGGCCTTCTAGCAGGAAAGAGAGCAAAGCCTCTGAGCTCTGCTATGCTGAGCCTCTCAACTTTAAGTTAGCTGCTATGTGATTCATCATAAGCACTGACCAAATATTTCACTCATCTACTCATTCATTCATTCATTCATTTTTTCCATCCATCATTATATGTTCATACACTCATTGAGTAAGTCTACTCTGAGCCTAATACTGTACCAGGAACAGTTCAAGGGCTGGGTTCACAGTTTAATAGGGAAGGCACACAAGTAACCTGGTGATTGCAATATTGTGTACTGTGACTAGGGCGATAACAGCAACGACAATGATAATGATAAGAGTTAACTCTGCTGGCCAGGGTCCTGTCTGTAACAGCAGATACTGACTCTGGGTAATTTCAGCAGGAAAAAAACATTATTGGGGAAAAAAACGTTCACAGAACTGCTGGGAAGCTTGGAGAACCAGACGGAGAAAATGAGCAGAAACTAAAAGGCCACACTGCTGGACCACAGCCGAAATCCCACCACAGGGAAGATCTGGTGAGGACACTGTGGCTGGCCCTGCTTTTGTGGCTGCTCCGGAAGACAGGCTGTCCTTGCTGCTGCCAAATTCAACAGAACAAACCCCTCTAGGGTGCAGCGAAATGCGAAACTAACTCACTGAGGCAGGGGAATCTGATGAGCAAAACCCACACTTTCGCTCTTGGTGCAGAGAATAAAGCAGCATCTGGCCTTTCAGCTTTGATGGTGGAAGAAGGTGTGACTGCCTTCCAGACTCAGCCTCCAAATATCAGGATGGGTTTCTGGTGCCAGGCAGCCAAAGGTTTACCGAATGCCTCCCATGTGCCAGACACTGCACTAAACAACTTGTCTACACTATCTCATCTGACCCTCACAGTAGTTGTCGAAGATGGATCCTTTGCTACCTAACTTTACTGCAAAACTGAGGCTTGGCAAAAGGAAGAAATTTGCACAAGTTTGTATAGCTAGTAAGTGGCAAAGCCCTGATTGATGCAGTTTTTGATAACTGAACTGCACTACACTACAAAGAAAGAAATGCAAAGATCCTCAACAGCATAGGCAAGAAGACCCTGGATCAGACAGGGAGTGAAGGAAGACCCCTCAGAGGAAGACAACGGGAACTATAGTGAGGAACAACCTCAGGCACATGTTTGTCCCTGGAATAGAATTCCAGAAGAGATTCCAGGGCATTTCAAATTATAACGATTGCCCATATATCATCTCAGGCATTAGAGAGTGACACTGGCATTATTTAATTCCTTTGTCTTCACTGAAAAAGTAGACAGAATGAAGTAAGCAGAACATCGTGGTAACTTTCAGCACCATCATCCTGGGCTGATCCCATCCTCCTACGCCCTAGAATCTACAGAGTGGGGAGTTTTCCAGTAGCAGCAGGAATTCCAAAGAGAGAGTGTTCCACTTGTAATCCTAAATACTGGATGATGAGCCAAATGTTTACTGAGAATAATCAGTGACCACCTCTTGATAAGTCTGGCTAAGGTCAGGATTCACTGAGACCTTCCCCCAGGCAAGATCAGCAAGGAGCCTGCTGACAGGATCCTTGTTCACTTAGTCTAGGCCATTGCACCAAAATCTCACCCCTCATTAGCAATGGTATCAACTCAGTGGGCAGGTCTGGCTAGGTCAAGAGCACCTTGTCAGATTAAATTTTCAGCGCTTCACTTTTTTCTAAAGATAAACGTGTATGTTTTTAATTTCATGTAGAGTTGTATATTAGCAACTGTGAAATGTCCTGAAAACCCCATTCTTTCCTTCTATTTAGCATCAAAATGCACACAAATTCATCTCAAGTTTTAGCAGAACATACAGCCACTACACCAGAAACAAATTTTACAGACTCCCTGGCAGCTGGGCGTGCCTAGGTAACTAAGTTTCCTCCATCGTAGGCAGGTAGTAAGTGACAACCTCTGGTCACTTTCTTCAGAGTAAATTGCTTGCCTTTCATTCATTCTCTTTTTTCCTTAATGAAGCGCTGGAACATGAATATGATACTGACTAGTCAGTGACTATGCAGATGAGAACATTCTGGAACATGGTGGAGCATCAATAGAGAAGGAACCTGGGTCCCAGAATTACTTCAAGGAGCTGCCCACCTCTCATGTACCATTTATCTACCATGGGACTGCTATTTAACAGTAATTTAGATACGCTCATTTTGTTTAATCCACTGTGTATTTGACTTACTGTATAGCAGTTTAGCTTTTTCCTAACTATATAGGATTGATCTGAAGGTAATGACAGAAAGTAGGTGTTTTTTGAAGACAGACCGACCTAAGTTCCAATACCAGCTTTCCCACTAACTGATCATCTACAGTCAGCTAGTCACCCTGGGTCTCATTTTTTTTCCACATGAAAAAAGGGTAAAGAATAAGAAATTTTAAGGTTGTTAAAAGGATTATAAATAATGAATCTCATACAGTACTGGTACACAAAACTGCTAAAATTGCTACCTTTTTTTTTTTTTTTTTTGTAAGAGACAGGGCCTCACTCTGTCACCCAGGCTAGAGTACAGTAGTGTGATCATGGTTCACTACAGCCTGGAACTCTTGGGTTCAAGTGATCCTCCCACCTCAGGCTCCCAAGTAGCTGGAACTACAGGCACATGCCACCATGCTGGGCTAATTTTTAAATTTTTCCTACAGAGAAGGTCTTACTATGTTGCCCAGGCTGATCTTAAACTCCTGGTCTCAAGCGATCCTTCTGTCTCACCCTCCTAAACTGCTGGGATTACAGGGGTGAACCATCATTCCTAGACTACTGCAAACGCCATAGTGCCCTGTGGCATCCAACTTGGAACCATGTGACTATGTTAGACTTCTCAGGCTCCAATAGCCTAAGAACAGTGATATGGTTTGGATCTGTGTCCCCATCCAAATCTCATGTCAAATTGTAATCCTCAATGTCGTATGGAGGTGGGGCCTGGTGGGAGATAATTGGATCATGGGGGTGGATTTCTCCTTTGGTATTGTCCTCATGATAGTGAGTGACTTCTCATGAGATATGGTTGTTTAAAAGGGTGTAGCACCTCTCCTCCCATCTTGCTTCTGCTCCAGCCATGTAAGATGAGTCTGCTTCCCCTTCGCCTTCTGCCATGATTCTAAGTTTCCTCAGGTCTCCCCAGAAGATAAGCAGATGTCAGCATCATGCTTCCTGTGCTGCCTTCAGAATCATAAGCCAATTAAACCTCTTTTCTTTATAAATTACCCAGTCTCAGGTATTTCTTTATAGCAATTTGAGAACAGACTAATACAGAAAATTGGTAATGAGGGTGGGGCATTTCTATAAAGATATCTGAAAATGTGGAAGCAGCTTTGGAACTGGGTAACAGGCAGAGGTTGAAAGTGTGTGGAAGGCTCAGAAGAAGTCAGGAAGACAAGGGAAACTTGTCTTTGGAACTTCCTGTAGACTTTTTAAATTCTCACCAAAATGCCGAGAGTGATATGGACAATGAAGTCCAGGCTGAGGAGGTCTCAGATGGAAATGAAGAACTTATTGGGAACTGGAGTAAAGGTTGCTTTTGTTATGCATTAGCAAAGAGGTTGGTTGCATTGTGCCCCTGCTCTAGGGATCTGTGGAAATCTGTACTTGAGAGTGATGATTTAGGGTATCTGGTAGGAGAAATTTCTAAGCAGCAAAGTGTTCAAGATGTGGCCTGGCTGCTTCTAACAACCTATGCTTATATATGTGAGCAAAGAAATGACCTCAAATTGGAGCTTATATATAAAAGAGAAGTAGAGCATAAAAGTTTGGAAAATTTGCAGCCTGGCCATGTGGTAGAAAAGAAAAGCCCATTTTCAGAGGAGGAACTCAAGCAGGCTGTAGAAATTTGCACAGATAACAAGGATCCAAGTGCTAATATCCAAAACAATGGGGAAAGCATTACAGGAACCTCTGGGGCAGACCCTCCTCTAACAGGCCTGGAGGCAGACCCTCCTCTAACAGGCCTGGAGGCTAGCCTGAATGGTTTCCTCGGCCAGGCCCAGGACCCTGATGCCCTGTGCAGCCTCAGGACACTGCTGCCTGCATTCTAGCTACTCCAGCACCAGCTGTGGCTAAAAGGGGCCCAGGTACAATTTGGGCTACTGATTCAGAGAGTGCAAGCCATGAACCTTGGCAACTTTCATGTGGTTTTAAGTCTGTGGCTGTATAGAATGCAAAGTTGAGGGTTGGGATCCTCCACCTAGATTTCAGAGGATGTGTGGAAAAGCCTGATGTCCAAGCAGAAGCCTGCTACAGGGGTGGAGCCCTCATGGAAAACCTCTACTAGGGTAGTGCAGAGGGGAAATGTGGAATTTGAACCCCCACAGAGTCTCCACTGGGGCACTGCCTAGTGGAGCTTTGAGAAGAGGGCCACTATCCCTCAGACCCCAGAATGATAGATCCACTGACAGCTTGCACCTTGAACATGAAAAAGCTGCAGGCTCTCAATGCCAACCCTTGAGAGCAGCCTCAGGGGCTGACCCCTGAAAAGCCACAGGAGTGGAGTTGCCCAATGCCTTGGGAGCCCACCTGTTGCATCAGTGTGCCCTGGATGTGAGGCATGGAGTCAAAGGAGATTATTTTGGAGCTTTATGATTTAATGACTGCCCTGCTGCGTTTTGAACTTGCATGGGGCCAGTAGCCCCTTTCTTTTGGCCAACTTCTCCCTTTTGTAATGGGAACATTTACCCAGTGCCTACCACCCCATTATATCTTGAAACTAACTAACTTGCTTTTGATTTTACAGGCTCATAGGCAGAAGACTATAGCCTTGTCTCAGAGGAGACTTTGGACTGTGGACTTTTGAGTTATCCTGGAATGAGTGAAGACTTTCAAGGACTGTTGAGAAGGGATGATTGTATTTTTCAATGTGAGAAGGCCCTGAGATTTTGGAGGGGCTGGGGCAGAATGATAAGGTTTGGATCTGTGTCCCTGCCCAAATCTCATGTCGAATTGTAATCCTCAATGTTGAGGGTGGGGCCTGGTAGAAGGTGACTGGCTCATGGGGGCATATTTCCCCTTTGGTACTGTCCTTATGATAGTGAGTAAGTTCTCCTGATATCTGATTGTTTAGAAGTGTGTAGCACCCCTGCCAACCTTTTGCTCCTGCTACAGCCATGGAAGATGAGCCTGCTTCCCCTTCACCTTTAACCATGATTGTAAGTTTCCTCAGGCCTCCCCAGAAGCCGAGCAGATGGCCAGCTGCATGCTTTCTGTACAGCCTGCAGAACTGTGAGCCAATTAAACCTCATTTCCTTATAAATTATCCAGTCTCAGATATTTCTTTATAGCAATGTGAGAAAGACTAATACACAGTCAAGTTCATCTGATGAAACATGATATGAACTCAATCAGCTGACATAAATTTCATTATGCTTTTGAACAGCCTTTCAATTTGATGTTTGCCTCTCTGCAAATAGAATGTGAGGGGTACCTCCCAACCTGAGCAGAAGATAGGTCTGAGCCCACTGTGCCCCTGAGGGCAAGCACTGTGCCTGCAGTCCGTGTTTTAGTCAGGAACTGCTCCTTTCACTTCTGTGGTGTGACTGAGACCAGTTCACCAGATATGGTTGTCTAGGTCTCGTTTAGGTGACAAACTTGGTTCAGATAAGAGGTCACATGGGAGGACTTTATCATTTGCTCTATTGCCCTCTTACATTTTAGCCAAGAATTTTCCATATTTGCAGCCAGGAGGCAGCAGTCACACCCTACGATACTATCGGCACACCTAGGCCAATTTGTCAATTCTATTCATGAAACTCAAAGCTCTGAACCCTGTCAGTGATGATAAGTGTACATTCTCAGTTCTGCAGAGTCCTTCAAATATCCGCATATCATCTGAAACATGGGCAGTGAAAAGTCCTCTTGTGGGCTTTTTTTCCCCTCACTCACCCACCCAGCCCCCAAGAGAGGCCACTGACTCTTCCATCTGGAGTCCTATGTCTATCAGTTAGAACAAATTCTCTTCAGTACATAAATTCCAAGTAACAACCTGACTAAAACTAGATTTTTCCTTAGACCTCAGAGAAGCCAGTTGCTTCTGCTCATATAAGAGGCTGGATATAAGAGTTGTTTGCCATTGATACTCCAGAGTGAATTTATGCTGCATACATGGTCAACATTTTAAGTCAAACATCCTCATGCTCATGGCTAGAAAATTTATAAATAAAAAGATCCCTAATTCCAGCTTGTCCAAAGGTCTTCCACGGAACTGTACAGGGCAGGTGGGAGGACTTCATGCTGGCAGTAAAAGAAGTCAGCTCCAGGCATTTCCCAAGGTCACCTGGTGAGTCAATGGTAAAACCACGGTCTCACAGCTCTCCAACCAAAGTGCCCAGCGTGCAAGGCATGGCTGCTACTCCGGATGATAGGCCGTCTGTCATGTTTCTCCTTGGCTTATCCATTTTCAAGGGCCAAAACCATGATGGCATTCATACCAATGCCTCATTGATGGTGGCAAGCACCCCACAAGGTCTTCCACGCAAAAGGGTGAGAAATGTCAGTTCTCATGAAAGGAGAAACTTACTGCATAAAACCCAATCACACAGAATCGTGTGTGCCATGAGGTCAGAGGCCAGGAAGGTGTGCATTCTCTGTGGAATGTCCGAACTTGCCAGATCTCAGAGAAGTTGTACTTCTCCCAAGGAGAGTTTTGCCCCAACATCTTGATAACTGTCAGCATGTCTCACAAAAACAGGAACTCCCAAGATAGAGATGCCAAGCAGCTGGGAACCATTAAGAATAAAACTTGAGCTGCTGAACGAAGCTGGAGACTGAGTGATTCTTCTCTGAACTACAACCTGCAAACTTTGAGAACGGAGCATCATTTATTGTGGGCCTGCTCTGGGCCCAGCTCTTAGCAAACTTGATTTTATGGAGGGAGCACAACGTAGTGCAAGGTTTCTCAGCCGAGACACTATTGACATTTTGGACCGAATGAATACTTGTTGTGGGAGCCTGTCCTGTGCCTTGTCAGATGCCTAGCAATATCCCTAGCCTCTGCTCTCTAAATGCCAGTAGCACCTCCTCCTGACAGTGACAATAAAAATTGTCTCCAGACATTGTGAAATGTCCTCTGGTAGGCAAAATCATCCTCAGTTGAGAACCACTACTGCAGTGGGTAAAAGTACAGACTCTGAAGTCAAACAGCCAGAGTTCAAATCCTGACTACCCATTTGTCAAGCGAGCTTACATTAACTTCTCTGTTCCTTAGTGGTGTTAACTGAAAATATACTTAATGTTAATACCCACTCATAGGGTGGTTTTTGAGGGTTAAATGAAACATCACTCATGAAGCACACAGAATCAAGCCTGGCATATGGATAGCCCATGTTCAGATACATATTATCGTCCTCATTTTTTCAGAAAGGGAAAGTGACAACTCAGAGAAGTGAGTAAGAGATCCCCAGCTAGGATGTGAGCATGGGTCTGTATAATTCCTAATGAGTTTAGTAGTCACTGAATGAACTGCTGTCATGCAGTCGGTCCTGCATTGGGCTCTGCAGCTAAAGAGGAAAGAAGAGACAATCCCTATGCTTAAGGAACTCCAAATCCAGTGAAGCAGGCAGGCACGTGGCCTGGTTTCAGTAAGGCCTGTTGCAAGCTATGATAGGGAAAAGCCAGGTGCTGTGTGTATAGAGATGAAGTCTCTGCCCTAGTCCAGGTCCTGGGGCAGAGGACACCCAAATGAGGTCCTGAAAGACTCCAAAGCTCTTTCCACTTCACCACACTGCTTATTTCAACAGACAAATGACAGACAGCTTTCAGCAATGACTGCAAAGGTGCCCTGATATGTGAGGTCTGCAGTAAGTCTAAGCAGGGACACCAGCCTCCAAATATTGGTGGAAAGGAAAGAAACAACAGAGTTTCATGGAGACTGAGTCAGATCTCTTCATTCAGAAACACTTGCCAGGTGGGTGAGCAGCTGTCCCGTGCCTGAAGTCAATGCATTCTTCAGCAGTGTGGTGAGAGAATTCGTACAGCCACATTACCAGCACTGGGCTCTTTGCTTAATTTCAAAGACAATTAAACCTTACTCAGCATGAATAGGCAGTGATAATGAATAACTAAGACCCAAGTGGCCACAAGAGCAGGTCCTTTTCCTTAAAGAAGCTGATTGCATAAGAAGGGACAATAATCCTAAAAGAGAGACAAAAGGGATTCACAAGCAGAGATATTTTAACAGCCCCATATTTCACTTAACAAGCTGAATGCTGAAGGCACACATTCATACTTTCACTGGTTGTGTTAAAAACACCTGCGTCATGGCTATGTCATCCTGCACCTGTACAGAACCCCAATCGCTTGGACCTGTCCTGTATGACAAGCCCAGGCCCCTGCTAAGAATGTGGCAAGTGGCAAACCCCATGGCAGTTCTTTGGGAACAATATGCAGTGCCACCTCTTTTCATCAATCTCAGATAGGGAAGAAGACCCCATGGGCTGATGCTGCTCAAACTGTGGCCCTTTGAAATGCAAACACTTGGGCTCCACCCCAGATCTACTGCATCAGTCGTAGGGGGTGGAAATCTATGTTTTAACAAGCTCTGCACGTGATTCTTATGTTAAAGTTTAGGAGCCACCCCCAAAGGTCATCTTTCCTTCGCCATCCTTTTCATTAACCTTGCTACTAGATGCTGTGTGTATACTAGAGAATCAACTTGACATGATTTTTCCTCTTAAAGAATTTAAATTCTCCCCTGGGGAACAATGAGAGTTGGTGGCCATGTTTGATGAGAAATCCATAAGGGAGTTATTCTTACTCCTAACAGATACACAAGTTGAGTCATACCACATCATAAATGTGAGCAGAGCAAATATATGGCAGGCTTTGGAATGACACTGGCTGAAAAAAAAATGACAGAAACAATAAATGAGAACTACGATCTCTGCTCTGCATTTTTATAGCCCCCTTGCTGACCCTGCCCTTGCACTCTGCACTCAGTTGCTTATTTACATTCCTATTTCTCCTACCAGGAGTCTGAGTCCCCTGGGACAGGGCCAGGTCCCAGCATGGTACCTGGAATTCACTCAATATTTGCTGAATGAGTAAAGAAAGGGATAAACCCCAGTTAGCCTAGGAGGTTATCCAATGCCCTCAATGTCCTAAGCACCCCTTCGACAGTCCACAGCCTACTCCTGGGCTAGGAAAGGATTCCCCTGCCCTTCAATAACGTGCTTGTTAGCAAAAATTCTGCCAGCAGAACCTTAAAGGTCTAGAAGGGCCTCTTTCAGGGAAGTCACATCTTTCTAGAAGCACCTCCCTGTATGTTGAAGGACAGCAGGAGAGGCTGAGAAGAATGAACAGGAGAGATGGGAAGGTGCTGTCCCCTAGACAACTTGCCTGGAAAACAGGAGCATTAACCAGCTGACACTAACAATGAGCAGCTCAGACCTCCAGTTGAAACTTCACTCAACTGGAAAGCCTTCAGCAAGCTGATAGTGGCAGGTTTTTGCCTCATTTAGACATTTGATGGACTTAAGCCAGACTGTGCTCTTACTTGGAAAGGAGAAGACTAAAACATGAAAACATAGTCTTCATGCTGAAATTACATTACCCAAAACAAGGTCAAAATAGGGATTTCATATTGCTTTTCAGCTCTCAAGTAATAAGAACCCCACTGAACACATATATTTACTGTTGGGGCTTTGTTCATGTACCTTCTTTTCATAAGAATGTGACATATGAAAGTGGGAGCTTTGGGATATAGTGAGAGTAAAGATATTTCAGGGCTGCAGGAGGACTCTGAGAGAAGATGACTTGGAAAAAGCTGATAGGGCCTCCCTGGCTGAGGCCACCAGTGTGCAGCTGCTGACAAAGGGGTCTCCCTGCTTTGTGTCTTGTGCTCTGGTAGGATTCTCCTCTGCCTTACGAGTAGATTAGAAACTGGTGCCAGCCTTACTCATGGGTTGGGTGTGATGAGAGGACTTGAGGGCTCATTCTTACCCTCAGTGCACAGAAGCTTCTCAAATGAAGCATAAGTGAAAGGCTTAGGGTCTCCCTCACCATGTGCAGAAGGGAGGGAGAGAAAAGGGAGCAAGGGTCTTTCAGCCCAATCCCACACCCACTGCTACCCAGTGCAGGAACCCCTGGGCTGAGCCCACAGCAGGGCTGCTCAGGACAGCTCTGAGAATCATGGGGCCAAGCTGGAGATAGCAGAAAACCCCAGGCAGCTCCTCTAGAAGAAGCCTCCAGCTCTGGGAACTTGGGTCTCTAAGGGGGGACCTGCAGGCTTCATGGGCCCAGAGCAGGTGCATGAGAACCTCCTGCCTACCCAACACCAGCCTCCACCCAGTTTCTCCTTGTGAAATGGTCATAATAGTTTCAACCTCACAATGCTGCAGAAATACTAAAGGTGCTCAGCACAGAGCACAGAGCCCACAGCACATAAGTACTGACTTCAAGGATGATTTTTAAATGACGAACACAACCCTGCTGCACTGCGATGAGGAAGGAGGCCCCTCGAGGACCTGGCTCATCTACCACCCCAGGAGGTGTCCAGCCCCTGCTTCCTGCTGCATGGACACTGGCTACGTTATGCACATTTAGAATGAGGCTTAATTTTGAACTAAGTAGGCCCTTAGGAGGTGTACGCTACTACTTCCTTTACAAATAAATGGTGCCTGAGCCTCCTAAAGCCAGAAACGTGGGATTGGAGAATGACCAAGCAAAGCAGCTCACTCATAGTGTTTCCAAACAGATTTCATAACAAGATTATGCCTCAGGTTTAAGCCTGGCAACCACAGACCTGTTCTTCAGATTGTGAAACCAATATTCAAATAGCTGATGAGGCGGATTCCCAATCAAATGACACAAGGTTCCACTGAA
Source organism: Piliocolobus tephrosceles (assembly GCF_002776525.5). Taxonomy (NCBI): domain Eukaryota; kingdom Metazoa; phylum Chordata; class Mammalia; order Primates; family Cercopithecidae; genus Piliocolobus; species Piliocolobus tephrosceles. The sequence goes on along the minus strand of NC_045447.1, from coordinate 30,358,386 downwards.
GATGCCGACCATAGATATGTCATGGACACTTCATTATGTTTCACTCAACAGAAAGGCATGGACCATTTAAGATAACACTGCTTACAGAGCACAAATTCCAAGTGCCTGGGACATAGTAGACACTCAATAAATATTTGTTAAACAAATGGATGAAAATAACGCTACCACTGGACTTTCCAAAGTGAACGAGAAGACTGTAAGATAAAGGCTCAGGGTTTACCTAACTAGCCCAATCCTTTCATTCCGCAGGTGTGAAAAGTGATACTCACAGAGGCGAAGTCATATTCCGAAAGACTTGGTACTTGCTATGGGTTGAATCATGCCCTGCCAAAATTCATATGTTGAAGTGCCAACCCCCAGCATCCTAGGATGAAATGTTATTTGGAGATGGTCTTCATAGAGGTAATGAAGTTAGAATGAGGTCATTAGGGTGGACCCTAATCCAATATGACAAGTATCTTTATAAAAAGGGGAAATTTGGAGACAGAGGCACGGGTAGAACACCATGTGCAGAGCCAGGGGCAGTGGCGCACGCCTATAATCCAAGCACTTTGGGAGGCAGAGGTGGACAGATCACAGGTCAGGAGTACAAGACCAGCCTGACCAACATGGTGAAACTCCGTCTCTACTAAAAATACAAACAAATTAGCCAGGCATGGTGGTGCATGCCTGTAATCCCAGCTACTCAGGAGGCTGAGGCAGGAGAATCATTTGAACCCAGGAGCCGGAGGTTGCAGTGAGCTGAGATCATGCCACTGCACTGAAGCCTGGGCAACAGAGGGAGACTCCATCTCAAAAAAAAAAAAAGAAAAAGAAAAAGAAAACAAAGAACACCATGTGCAAATGAAGGAAGAGACAAATCCAGATGATGCTTCTACAGGCCAAGGACCACCCAAAGTTGCCAGCCACCCACCAGAACCAGAACCTAGACTAGAAGCAAGGAACAGATTCTCTCAGAAACTCTAGAAAGACCCAACCTCAGCAACCTTTTGATATCAGACTTCTAGTCTTCAGCAATGTGAGACAATAAATGCCTTGCATTTAAGCCACCCAGTTTGTGGAAATTTGTTACAGCAGCCCCTGGATGCAAATACAGCACTCTGTCTGCTACATACCCAATAGTTCTGAACAGGACACCATTTCAGTTAACTTTCAATGGGAAAGCCTAATATTAGACCACTTACAGGATGGTCAGAAGGTCAAATGCATTACAGGCTAGGGGATTTGATGATTCATTTTTTGGACTAATCTTTACTGCATGCACGTAAAGTGCCACCATAAGCACATCTCCATCCCGGTCATTGGTGAACACACATGTGAGCCACAGACTCAATAGCAAGCATCCTAAATATGGCACTGTAGCAGCTCAGATAACTCCACAAGCAGATAGGTGGGAGCCCAAACTCTGGGAGAGTCAGGAAAGATTTCACAGAAAATGTGACATTTGGGATGGTCTTAAGAGAGGATAAGGAGTTTTCCAAGCAGAAAAGGTGGATGAGGACATTCTGAGAAACCAAAACCCCATATGTGAAAGTCTGGAGTTGCCCTGGCAGGAGCACCCTGAAGGGACATGGGACTCATGGACGGAGAGGAGACAGGAGAGGCTGGGAAGAGCTGAGTTTGTTACAGGTTATAGTCCTGTGTGCACAGGTAACATGGGCAGTGGAGTGATTTGGTCATGATCACTCTGAAGAGGGTGGTCTAGAGGAGAGAGCCTAGGGGCCAGGATTCCAAGCAGCGAAACGCTCTTGTCTCCATCCTGGTGAAGGATGACAAGGGCCTGAACCAGAGAAGTGGCAGAAGGGACAGATGGATCCCCAAGACATTCCTGGGCCAAATTAGTAGACTGTGTCAACTCGGTCTCCACAGGATGTAAGGCAGCAACAGGGAAATGACTCACCCACAAGGGATGGTCCCAATGTCTTCTTCTGGCCTTGAGGAAAGAAAATAAGTCCCCTCAACCCCCCCCATCCTAAGATCTCACATGCTTCCTAATTAATACAGATGGAAACTCAAGAGGATGTCCTGAGGGCAAAAATGTAATGGGGCAACACATCTTTTCAAAGCTTGTGTACACCCAGCTGGGTAGGCTGCCCACAATGGCAGGTGGTGGTCATCCAAGCCTCTCTACCACTCCAAAAGGGGGCAACCTTGGGCCTGCAGAAAAAAAGTAGTGTCAAAACTCCAGGCAAGGGAGACAGGCCCATGAAGGGGTCATGGGGGTTCAGGAGGGCGTACAGTCCTCACGATCATACCCCAATCTGTCCTGGCCCTGTTTTAGTCCAGCCTGCCAGCAAGGGACCCAATGGCCTTGACACCCTTCCATCAGCAGCTCACCCAGCTCACTCTAGACCCCTCCCAGAAAGGGCGAGCACCTTCTCCCCAGCAGCCCAGTCATCAGTAGACAGCTCTGACCATTCAAAAGCCTTCCTTATACAGAGTCCAATACTACTCCTTGTTCTACCCCCAAGTGCCGCAGGAAAAAGGTTTAATTCCACCTCTGCTCAACTCCCATCAGGCATCTGAGAACTCTTCTCCTGGTAAAAGCCCTCCAATTCCCCAGCCTCTCCCCACAGTGTGATTTTACATTTACCCGCACTCTGTTCATGTTCCTCTGAACTCATGCCAAGGCTAGAATCACTTCCTGCTTAATCTCTTGAGATTTTTATGTTGGAAGGATTCTTATTCCAAAGACTTCAAAAACAAAATTCCCTCTCTGCGTGTCACTACACCTCTGTGCATTCCAAAGACATCTCTGGTCTTTGGGGATAAAATGCACAAAGGCTGTAGAGTAGAAGACAGGCGCAGCCACAAGGAAGAGGAAAAATTACATGTGTTGACAAAGCAGAACACACACGGTTAAATAGGGGTGGTGGGTAGAGATGACCCCGTTTTTGTTCACTCTGATTCTTCCAGGTGCATATCCAAGGGTGTTGCTGGCATTATTTGGGAAGTTTGAAAAACAATGAATTAGACCCTGGTGCTGGGGTCACAACTAGAGGTTCTGTCCCTTCATACAGAGATTGGCTTTGTTTAGCAGGAGGGCAATGAGTGTTCTGGATCCTGGAGGGAAACATTCGCAGGTGATATATAAGACAGTCCAAAAAGGGGAGGGTGAAATTATTAGGATTTTTACTTCTAATTTATTTCATACTTTTAAATTCCCATTTCTTGCATGCACTACATGTATTAGTCCATTATACAATTTATAATAAATACATACATATTAGAGATGCGTGCTCAATATATTTTTACTGAGATGTTTGCATAATCAAAAAGGTTTAAAGAATGCTTCTCCAGATGACGTTCCCACACGTGCCTTCTACTGGCATTGGGGTGGTCAGGTGAGAGTATTACCAACCCAATGGTCATGGCGAGGCATCAACACTGATGTAGGAGATAGTTATTCTGTACCAACCCACTGACTGCTGGCAGGTGCATTAAGAAGAGCGTGTTACTTAAGCTGTATTAATAGTAGTCGCATATCTAGAATGAGGGATGGGACAGTCCCATTCACTCTTACTTGTCCAGACCACACCTAGAGGATTGTGTTCCATGCTGTAAGTTATCTTTTAAGAGATGACCCCAAAACTGAGCCTTTTAGAGGACAGTGACAAAAGACATCAAAGACACTTGAAATCCTGTCAGCAGAAGAATGCCAGATGGGAGTGGATGTCTCCAGCCTGGCTGGGAGATAGCATACCTAAGAGCCAGCTTCAGATTTCCCATGTTGAGAAGTGAAAATAGACATCCTTTATGGGATGCAAGAGTTAGAACCACTGGTTAGAACTATGGGCAAGAAAATTCAGGCACAATCTACAGAAGAACTTTCTGGCAGAGTCGCCTCAAGAGAAGAACTGAGCTTCCCATCACTACAGATGTGCAAATGCAGGCAGGGTGAGAACTTGTTGAAGGGGCAGCAGAGCAGACTTCATCTCCAGATGGGTGTATGATCAGGAACACAAGTTCCCAGCAAAGTTAATGCATGGACAACTAGTGGTCGTAGGGTGATTTTTAGGTGTTATATGAATGAATATGTTTTATTTTAATAGTTGTATGGAGATCTCACAAAAATGCTTGATTCAGATGAGGCTGAAGCTTCTTACATGGGGAAATCAAGGTAAAGAAATTCATCAAGTAAAAGACAATAGAAGGAGCACGCAGACATGGCAAAATTCATCAACGACCGAAGAAGAGGAAACTATGGGCAAGAAGGTCCCTCCTTGCCTTGAGAGTCCAAGATTCTTGGATCTTCAATACTCACCCTCCAACCCAAAATCACTTTTGACTTGTGTCTTTCTTTCTCCAGCAAAGCACAGGCTCCAAACCTAGAGAATCCCCAGGGCCTTTGTGTTCCAGAAAGACCCAGACTGGGCACATTCCTCTTCCCCAGCCAAATGTACCTGTCCTGGACCCTGAACGAACTGCTTCCCTTTTCTGAGACAAGAAGAAATTGATAGGTGGACCCCCCTATTAATCCTGGGCTACCCCTCCCCACCTGCATCTCAGGGAATGCAAGCTTACTTGAGCAGTGGCCTCCTTGAACCCCAAGAGAGAACTCCAGGCTCAAAGTTCAGCATTAAGGTATGAGTTTTGAAGGAAATATTTTTTACTCGGGTAGGACCTAGGAGCCCCTGCCCCCAAATTATGCGTTTATAATGATATTAGGTGTTTAGCTCTTCACAGCTTACAATGCATTTCTCACGCCCCCTGTCCACCTGATCCTCACAACAGCCCAGTAAAGTGGGTCTTAGAATGATTATTCCCATTTGGGGACAAGGAAATTGAGACTCAGAGAGGCTGCCTAACTTACTCAAGGCCACACAGCTTTCAAACCCACACCCAAATTTCCTCATTCCAAATCCCAAACTCAATTCACTGTACGACACTGCCCTCCAGTGTCCCAGAGGAGGGACTCTTGCCCATCTACAAAGGTAACAAGAGCGGCTGTTGTCCCCAGATTCTCAAAAAGACAAGGGCTGGTTTTAATTTGTACTATCTAGATTGTGATGTAGGTGGTTAGCCTCAAAATGAAGCAATAAATCACTTCTGCTCCTCAAGGAACAGAAAAGTCCCCTCTCTGTTTAAAATACATGGTGAATACCTGCCTGTCTCCTGGGATGATTCTAAATGGAATAATGTAAGCAAAAGGGTCTGGCATACAGCAGGGGCTCAATCATTGCAGGCTGGTTCTGTTGGCATACCTCACTTCTCTGTCTGAGATCATGAGTAGAAACAGAGGTTTGAAACAACCAGCTGAACATTTCATAAACTAAACTGGAATTGAAGCCCCAGATTCCCATGTCATGTGTCTCCATTTGAAACCTAAGTACATGCCGCTTCTTGTTTGGCCTGCAGGAATTTTGCAAAATGAATCATTTCAGCAAAATGCATCTTCATATTAGGGAAGACAGAAACCCAGGAATGTTGGGGGAAAGGCAATAAAACGAATACTATTGAATTCCGCTGACTCTTAGTACACAAGGCGTCTTCAGCACGTTTTCACCATATGGTGCAGATTTTCCAAGATGGTCCTCATTTCAGAAGTTCTGTGCCTTGCTCAGACCATGTGGTGGACACTGTGCCACACCATGTGACTCAAGTTTGCATTAGGAAAAGATGTTCAGTGTAAATGTGTGCCAGACCCTGCTTAGGCATACACAAGTGAAGGAGGCAATGGTCTCAGCCCTTTGAGGTGTTCAGTCTAACAAAGAAGGCAGGGGAGACAGGATGGACTAGGGTGAACAGTGACATGGCAGGGCAAATGACCACAGGATGTTTGTAATTCGGAAAAAAAAAAACAGAAAGTCAGAGAAGGTTTCCCAAGGAAGGGGTGTTCAAGTTGGATCCTGAACGTTGACTAGGAAATTGCCCAGGGAGAAGAGGTCAGGTGCACCTCTCTGTGTTTCCATTCTGCCTGTAGTCCTTCACCCACCTGCCTCAAACCTTCCACTCCTTATCTGGATCTGGTGGTTCACCTTTCCCACCCATCCCCATAAGATGGCCTAACCTCCCTTTCTTTGCCTCTGATCCTCATCCAGCCCAGCCCAGCTCCCTCCTCCACATCTTCCCTTTACCATGAATCACAAGACCCACTCAGAGCTTCCTTCTCCCTGAAAGACTTGAAATGATATATTTATCTAAGACTCTCCCTCCACCTCCAGTCTTCTCTGTCCTCATAGGACAGCAAAGTAAGGAAAATGCCAGACCCAGCAGAGGACAGAGAGCGTGAAGGTGCTACAGGGATGTGATTCATAATTCAACAGAGATGAGTGAGAAAGGCTGTGGTGGGTGTGGGAGTAGCCGAGGCACAAAGAGGAGGAGAAGGATTAGTTGAACCAAGCCAAGCTCAGCCTTAAAGATCCTGGTTTGGTTTGTTCCCAAAATAGGGTTGAGCTTATGGCTGGTTCTTACTTGTTAGCAACCAGTTCACCCATCCCTTCTCTTAAGTCCCTGTTCATTAATCTTCTTAAAGAAAGTGACTTGACTCTGTCAGGGTTGCTGGCTGCATATCAAAAACCTGTTCTTCCACTAAGAGGTTGCAGAGGCAAAGTACATGCATAGAAATCGTCACAGAGAACTTCCATACAGAATAGGAAATCATTCTCCCCATCTACTAGTGTGAGGCACATGCTGGTGAAGATTTGTATGCTTAAGTGCCAAGAAGCTGCATTTACTTATTCATTCACTCATTCATTTATTCATTTACTTTAAAATATGTATTGACTGTGATCCAGACGTGAGCTAGGTATTGTGAATATGAGCAACAATGAACAAGTTAGGCGTGGTGTCTACCCTCTTGGGTTGATGAGAAAGTTAGTTGGACACGTACACAAATAACTGCAATACATTGGGATCAGTGGTACAATAAAGACCCTAAGAGCACGCTTTGGGAATTACCAAAGAGATTAAAGACATTTTCACAGAGAAAGTAATACTTGAGGTTCTCTCTGAGGTTAGGGACTGTGTCTTACTCATCACCGTGTCGCCCATGCATAGCACAGGGTTTTGCTCATAGGAGGTGCTCACAGATGCGTGCCAAATAAGTAATCAAGATCTCAAAGAATGAGTAGGAGTCACTAGACAGAATGGAGAAAGGAGGTGCATTACAGGAAAAGGTTACCATGAAGAAAGGCCCAGAGCATGGGCCTCTGGGGAAGGACAAGTATTTCAGTATGGGTGTGGCACTGTGAACAGCAGCAGATGAGGCTGGAGAAGGAAATTGGCTCAGTATGCCATGCAAAGAAGTTCACATTTTGTCCTGGAAACAAAGGATAAATTTATTAGTGGGGGCTTGCCATGGGTGGATCCATGTAGACGTACTTTCTCAATTGAAATTGGAGACTTTTTTAAATTTTTTTGAGACACAGTCTTGTTCTGTCACCCAAGCTGGAGTGCAGTGATGTGATCATAGTTCACTACAGCCTAGAACTCCTGGGCTCAAGAGATCCTCCCAGCTCAGCCTTCCACAGACTTTTTTTAATAGCAAAAGTGTTCATCTTGGTAACTTGTGGGCCCAGACAGTTAAGTGAATGCATAAGGATTTCACAGTCCAACCAGGTGTCTGCCCAGAGACCTGGTCTCTCCTACCTGGAGGCCCCTTTACAACTGAGAACCCAGATCCTCCACTGTGTCCTTCAAGGTTGTTACAAATGCCCCCATGCAGACTGGCTGCTGCTCCTCTAAATCTTAGGGTGGGCAGCAAATGCACAGAGCAAGAAGGGAAGGCACCAGAACCTCAGGGATATGCAGACACTCCCAGGCACCTCACTGAGCCCCAGCACTCCGAGGCAATAACTGCAAGTCAAGGTTTTCTAGGGCTTTGGCCATGAAACAAATAGCATTCCATTGCTGGATTTTCTCTGTCTCTTCCTTATTTTGTCCCTTTTTTTGACAACACTCAACATATTAATAGATATGTCAATATTCTAAACCTGGGTTCAAGCCTAGTTCTCCAACTCATGAATGAGGAGACAATAATCAAGTCAAAGTTTGTGACTCTGTTATGTCATCTCCAAATGATAATGTATCCACAACGCTGTACCGAGAGGTCTCTAGAGCCCCTGTCAAAGGGCTTCGTTGCTTTGTAGGCACCTGACACACCTGACTGCCCCTGTGGCCTCCTCACCTGTCCTGGTAGAGAGAATCATGTTGAGCCTGGTTTACGGTGCTCGGTGTTGTATCCCTTGTAACCTCAGGTTACAGGTGCCCTGAAAGGAAGACCTCACTGCTGTTTGCTTTAAAAATAGTAATGTATCATTTCCTGGTAACTGGGTATGACTAATCAATAATCAAGAAATAGACACAGCATCATGGTTCCTTAGCCTGGTATACAGGGGCCCCCATATTCAACCTCTGCCCTTCCTAAAAGAATCAGCTCTCATTCCATGACCAACCCATATGTACAGACCTATGGCTTGTAGCCACTGCATGGACCAGTGGGCTGTGCTGTTTCATTGCGCTGTACTGTTGCCCAGGAATGCCTTTTCCATATCCCTTCAGCTTGAAAATCTTGAAAGATTCACTCATCTTTCAAGTCTCAGCCTAAATGTTATCTTCTCCAGGAACAGAACTCCTGTACTGGAATGGCAACCCTTCCTTCTGCTCCTTCCTCGTCTTTTGCTCTCTGCATCCCATCATATACTGTATCACGCAGAAACTCTCTGGCTTTAAATCTGTCTCCCCAAATGGCCTCCAAGACCCTCAAGAACAGAAACCACGACTTAGGTGGTATCTTCTCCAGGGGCAAAGTGGGCATCCAGCAGACAGTTGGTGAAAGGATCTGACAGTGCAGACAGTCCTGGAAGATTGCTTCCATGAGTTACCCTGTTAAACACCTAGTTTCCAAAGGTGACTCCCTCCCCACGAACCATATCTCCCTGCATAGTTCTCTTATGCTTGAATCTGGCTGGCCCTTGAACTCCCTTAGGAACAAAAAAATGCAAAGGGAGTACTTGTGCATGACGTCCAAGGCCAGGTCATAAGAAGCCTTGCAGCTTCCACCTGGGCTTCTTGTAACACTCTGGGGCAGTGGTTCCTGATTCAAAGCAATTTTCCTTCCCAGGAATATCTAGCAATGTCTGGAGACAATTTTGGTTATCACACCTGGATGTGGGGAGGAAGGTGAGAGGCCCTTCTTATAGTGTCTAGTTGATAGAGGTCACAGATGCTGCTAAACATTCTACAATGTATGGAACAGACTCCCGTCTCATGCCCTACAACATAATGGGCCAAAATGTCAATAGTGCTGAGATTGAGAAGTCCTGTTATAAGGGAAGCTAAATACCATGAAATAAGTCTTACTCCCCTCAGACCTCCATGCCAGACGGAAGTCCAGGCCAGTTGTATGGAGAGGGAAGACTGGCCAGCCTTGAATTATTGTATCCATGAAGCTGAGGCAACAGACGCGAGAACTCAGAAGCCAACCACTGAAGTATTCAACTGACTCTAGCCCCAGCCACCACCAGGCAACAGCTATATGAGATCCCAAAAGAGAACTTCCAAAGTCATCCCACAGAAATGTGAAAGGCAGTAACAAATGGTTTTAGGCCACTACATTTTGGGGGCATTTGTTGCACAGCAATAGATAACCAAAGCACCCAGATTGTGATGTCTCTAGGGTTCTTGCCTTTCCCACATGTCACATTTTTGTTCTTCTTTCATTTTGTTTTGTTTTGTTTTAACAGGGTCTGACTCTGTTGCTCAGGCTGGAGTACAGCAGTGTGATCACAGCTCACTGCAGCCTCCACCTCCCAAGACTCAGGTGATCCTCCTGCCTCAGTCCCCCAAGTAGCTGGGACTACAGACACACGCCACCATGCCCGCTAATTTTTGTATTTTTAGTAGAGATGGGGTTTCACTATGTTGCCCAGGCTGGTCTCGAACTCCTGGGTTCAAGTGATCCGCCCACCCCAGGCCTCCCAAAGTGTGGGGATTACGGGAATGAACCACCACACCAGGCCTCATTTTCATTGTTTTATTTCTCTTCCTCCTCTCCTGAAGTCTGGGATGGCAAATTTTTTTTAATGCAAATCGGTCAGCTGGTTTCCTAGGTGCTAATAGACATATGCAAATTCCCTGATAGTTTCCTTGGTTCTACCAGTGGGGGAAGGAGGAATCTTGCAGCATTATATAAAAGAGGAGCTGGGGCTATTTTCATTTCATTGCTGGGAAAACAGAGATGGTAAATGTCAGATTGCTAGTGTAGTTTGCCCATGTAACAGGCCTCAGGAACTGCATTTTTGAAGGTGGGAAGGTTTGGCCAGAGAAACAGGGGTGAGCTTTGGCTAAGAATTCTGGTCAGAACAAGGGGAATCCCGTGTATACTGTCAGGCCACACCATGGTGTCACTGGCTTCCAAAATCACACTAATTTATCACCCAACTCAATGCAATTCAGCAAGCCTTTCTTAAACACCTGCTGCTCAGAAATTAAGCTGATCTCCATTGGAAGACTCAGAGATGAAATTGTCTAATTCCTGCATACAAGAGTTAATATTTTAGTCAAAAAGACTAATATCTCAACAGCAAGCCTATAAAATAGGACGAAATGAAATTGATGCTAAAGTGAAATGGAAGCAAGTGAAGGGCCTGTGAGTTTGCGTGCTGGATACTCATTCAATCCATACCATTTGTCAAGCACCTGCTATATTCTAGGCACTGTACCGCAACAGAAATCCAAGGGTCACAGGTTTGCAGCTCAACTTAAAGTTATAATTCATACTTCTTTCAGACACAGCACATAGTCCTGAACACTCACATAAACAAATGTTGAGTGATGCATTCTAAGAATTAAAAAATGACAAGTCGATTTTAGTCTATATATTGAGACTCCTTTTCAGCTTTATTGAGGTATAATTGACAAATCAAAATTGTGTATATTCAAGATGTACAAGCTAATTAGCATATCCATCACCCCCACATCATTATCTCTGTATGTGTGTATGAAAATACTTAAGATCTACCCTTGTAGCAAATTTCAGTTATATAATACATTATGATTAACTGTAGTCATCACACTCTACATTAGGTCTCCAGAACTTATTCATCCTATAACTGAAAATTTGTGACCCTTGACCAACATCTCCCAGGGAAATACCCCCACGCCCAGCAACCCCTTGTAACCACCCTTCTATTCTTAGTCTCTATGAGTTCAACTTTTAAAGATTCCACATATAAGATTCCACATAATAAGACCGTATTAGGCAATATGATCTTTTTGTGTCTGGCTTATTTCACTTAGCATAATGCCCTCTGAGAAGGACTCATAAATATCACACAATTCACTGTATTTTTTTTTAATTAAGAAGAAATAAGGAAAAAAAGTTTTCATCAAAGAGGGGAAATCCAGCATTTGAAAATGTTCATTTCACATCTGTGCTCCTCATCTTCCCAAATGTGGGGTTAGGCAAGATGCCTTAAGCCATGCTCTCAAAATGGGGGACAGGCCCCCTTCAGGAACTTCAGGGTAGCCAAAGGGTATGACGAGTGTGTCCATCCCGATGGGCTAGGCCACATGGTGACAATGAACAACCTGACCCTCAGTGGTTGCCAAAAACAGCATTTGCCTCTTGTTCACTCAACCTATCCAACTCAGTTTAATAGAAGAACTCGGCTCCTCAGAGTCACTCAGGGATCCACCTGATGAAGGCTTCCTCTCGGCCATGCCCCTGCCTCACCACAGCAAGGGAATGTGGCAAACTGCACACTGGCCAGAATTTATATACTTTTCTTGGCCAAAGCTAGTCACACAGTCACCCTTGACTTCAAGGAGACAAGGACACATAGTCCTACTATGTGCCTGGAAGGAGGAAGAATTAAAAATATTGGATGAACAGCATTAATTAACAACACAAGGAGCCACAGCATCAGTTTGGAGGGGTACCTTCCTAAAGCATCAATTTTGCTTGAATGTTGATCATTCAAAACACTGATTTAATAGTAGAACAAGCATAGGTAAGTAACATGCTCAAGTTCAAAATACGTGGAAATTTTTAAGTTAAAACACAAGATTCGAGAGGAATTTCAGGCTTCTGGATTCTTAGGACTATACTCAATAAATTCCCTTCAGTCACTATACTTTGCTATTTTTAGTGGTTCCTTGAGGCAGGGGGGTGGGAATTAAGCAGCACTGGTTTAGGATAAATATTCCATTTAAGTGGCATGGAATAAATATACGCTCCTGAACACTCCCAATAAGCAGTAGGTAATGTTCTAAATCTCCTGACAGGTGATACAGAAAATAAAACATAGTAACATCACTTGCGTTTTCTTTCAGTCAACAGAAAGCAAACATATACATGGACAGAGGCCAGTGTCTTTCTGGGATTGCCTGGCATGGACAATGAGGCCATCCCCAACTGCCATTTACAAGAGAATACAAATGCAATTCTTGCATCAAGTGCTATTGACAAAGGGGTCACATCAAACCTAGGTCCATGAAATTCAGTTGCTTTCTGTGGATCAAACTTAATTCAGTGGTGAAATTGGGGGAATCTTAAAAGACTGATAATAGTAATACTTGTTTTACTAAGTAATACAGAAGTTCTACATTCTACATTAAATGGAAGAATGTTTATTATGTGCCAAGCACTATTCTAAGACATTTCTATATAATAACCTCATTAAAGCCACCCTATGTGGTGAGTGCTATTACTCCCATTTTACTTTTTACTTTTTTTTTTTTTTTTTTTTTTTTTTTTTTTTTGAGATGGGAGTCTTGCTCTGTCATCTAGGCTGGACTGCAGTGATACCATCTCGGCTCACTGCAACCTCTGCCTCTCAGGTTCAAGTGATTATCCTGCCCCAGCCTCCTGAGTAGCTGGGCCTACAGGCATGCCCCACCATGCCCAGTTAATTTTTTTTTATTTTTAGTAGAGACAGGGTTTTGCCATGTTGACCAGTCTTGTCTCCAACTCCTGGCATCAATCATTCACAGACTTTTAGAGTCTCTTTTAAATTTTTACACTTTTTGCAATTTAAAAAAATTTTTAGACTTTTTTAATTGTTAAAAAATTAAGAGGCTTTTCAATTTTTTTATTTATTTATTTATTTATTTATTTATTTTTATTTTTTTTTTTGGTAGAAGTAGTATCTATGTTACCCAGGCTGGTCTCAAACTCCTGGCCTCAAGCGATCCTCCCACCTCAGCCTCCTAAAGTGGTAGGATTACAGGCATGAGCCACTGCACCTGGCCTACAGAAACAATTAATATGCCCAAAGTCTTAAAGTGTGTAAGTAATGGAGACAGAGTTCTAATTCAGGCAGTCTGACTTAGAATCGTCACTCTTAAGCATCAGGCTATTCCACCTCAACTTGATCGATTATGGTCCATTGTGCATCTTATGTGTTTAACAAGCTCCAGAAAACTGCTAGAACTCACTCAGTTCCTTATTAAGTTGCCCAAGTAGGTATGGGGCAGACAGTCTGTGCTACTGAGTAAAGCTCAGTCAACGGCCCCTCCTTCTTCCCCTAACTAGGGAGGCTGCACCTCTTCTGAGGACATTTCTGGACCACGTTTTTCTCTGGCCCACACCCAAGGCAGCCCAAGGCAGGGCTGGCATGGGCACCCAGAGGCCAGTGTGATTTTCTGAAGGGAGATTTGCATTTTCCCCAATTCACTTCCCAGTGATTAATGGAGACTCCAAAGATCCACATTCTACATGAAATGGAAGAGATGACTTCAGCATGGAAACATTTTAGGAGATGTAATACCAGCTACCCGCCCTGTCTGTGAAAGAACTGAGGAAAGTGAACTGCATGTAACTCCAGGAGTATTCCTTACTTTTAAAAGAAGCAAAGAGAAACTTTAATTGGAGCTATTGGAAGAAGCTAGCTTCAAATATTTTTCTTCTCCTTGGGAAACACTGACCAAATGTGTTTTACAATATCCCCACTGCTATCACCACTACTGCCACCATCCCAGCCCCCAAAACACTCAGGAACTATATCAGAACATGTGCTGGCCACATATGGTTTGGGTCTATTCAACCCAAAGCTGATGGTCAGTTCATGGGGTTGAAGAAACCATAAAAGGGATAGTGGTGACAGTCAGCACTGAGTCAGGAAAGATCCAGAGAGATCCGTAGTATAGATTTAGGCCCTCTCGGAGGCAGGTAATGTCCATTTTCCCACTGGAAACAACACTGGGTATGGAAACAGCAAATCTGAGCCAGGATTTACACACTCAGCAATCCACGGGTCAGGTTAGTAAAGGAAAAGTGTGACTAGGGCCTAGAGTTAGACCTCAGCAGTGGAGGAAGCGTAAGGAACCTGTCTGAAGGTATCCCATTCCATACTGTCTTCCTCTACTAACAACAGGCACCCCAGGCTAAACATGGGTTGAGGCAGAACTGAGCTGTGAGCTGCCTGTTGGTGACTTCTGATGGTGCATTCCACTTCAGGGACCATGACTTACAGCTACGGGACGGGGACAGGTCATGGAAGGTCTCTGATGCTTGATTTCCTTATCACTCAAGGAAGAGAATCATCTCAACCTCGATGGAGTCATTTAAGGAATTAAATAATGAAGTAAGGCTCCCCATAGCCACGCAAGTTTGAGCTCCTTGAGAGTGATAACTTTTCTAACACTGGCTTTTGACATCAGGTCTGGCACATTGTAGGTTACTGAGTTCTGAATGACATAATGAATGAATGAATGAAATGAAGGCCGCTTGTGCACCAAACATTGCACTAGTTGCTCTATAAGTACTGTATCTTATTAGAAAATAAAGGGGCTCAAATACAATCCCATTGGCCACAAACCCAAGTCTTCTAAGATCATTCCTTGTCCCTTTTTTCGCCTCACCATGCAACTGATTCTTTAAAATGGGAGTCGAATTTTAGGCAGGAATTGACTAAGTGGGAGTGGGATTGGGCTTGTTTCGATTAGCTTTATCCAAAGGGCCTTTCTCTCTTTGTGCCAATTTAATTGCTCCCGTCACTCACTTATTCATTTGTTTACCTGTAGTTTCCTGAGCCCCTACTCTGTGCCAGATCCCATGGAGTCAGTGCCCCGGGTCCCGTCCTGGAGAAGCTCACCTTTGAGGGTGCTGCATCTGTGGGGCTCTAGACAAGAACGCACAGCCCACGCCAAGCCTCCAAATTACAGCAATGTTCTAAGGAGCAGCTGGGATTTTATTTTTCATTTCCTCAGCACACCCGTCTCTCCACATTTAGTTGATACGCTCTAAAGAACAGGCCCTGACACCTGGGGGTATGTTTTCGAAAAATGTGTGGACCATATGCATACCTAACATGCAGCAGGGCCACGGAGAAATTGGTACAACGCAGCTTGGCACCAGCCAGCCTTTTTTTTTTTTTTTTTTTTTAATTCCTTAACATCTTGCCTACAAATTGCATCCTTAAGCACTTCAGAGAGTTGAATCACCCCCAAATGCTTATAGCTTATTTCATTATGCTTTATTTGGGGCTTTAAAGGAGGGGGGACCAGAGAATGTCAGGAACAGTTTAGCAGCATCAGGGCTGATTAGGTTGAAGAGCATTCAAATAAATTTATTTCTATATTTCTTTTGTTACCGAGATCATGTGTTTCGCTGAAAGCAATCCTGTGATTGCCTTACAAGTATGTTTCCTAACCTCTCATGAGCCCATTAGCCATTGTTTGGCTGCCTTTTATTAATTTTTAAAAAGGAAAAGAGGACAGAGTTAGTGAGCATTCCTAAGGCTGAAGCCAGGGTCGAGCAGGCCCTGTTCTAGGAATGAGGAAATTCAGCTTCCAGCCACCCTATTACTCCTAAGCAGTGTAACCTCGGCAAACCATTGTACTTCTCTGGGCTTCTGCTGTCACCTTTGTTTAAATGCAACAGCAGTGATGATGTCCACCTCCATGGAGTTGTACTGCTTACAAAGTCCTGACACATGGCATTGTCTTGGGGGCATCGTGTCAGCCATAGAATGGAATCACAGCTCACACAATGTGAGCTGTGTGGCCAAAAGCAAGTTAACTGACCTCTCTGCATTTCAATTTCCTTGTAAAATGGGGATAGGAACAGAAGAGCAAGTGGGAGGCTCAAATGACGAAAGGGATCTCAAATTTCTTTTTAAAAAGTTGTGTAAACATTTAGACTCAAGTCTCCCCTTAGCCCCACCTCCCTCTCCATTATCTCCAACATTTCCCCCAGCTTCCCTAAATGAATAAATGCATACTACAGGTAAGAAGAGTGTGCATGCTGTGCAAGAGAAGTTTCCAGGTAAGTCTCTTAGCAGCCACTTCCATCCAAATTACTTTCCTCAATCCCTCCTGTATAGAAGCAGCCATGTCGAACCATGCAAATGTTGTCATTATCATCATCACTCACTGTACGATAGACCCCATTAATCTGGATTCTCATGACTCCATGATTTAAAGATTGTCTTTTGATGATAACCACAGGAGGCTCTAACTCAGGTGGATTGTAATAGGACATAGTATTCCAACAAATAGCTAACATCTGTCAGCTTCACAAGGCATTCATTATTTGAGCCACCTAACAGCCCTCTGTTGTAATTAATTTTATCTCCATTTTACAGATCATGAAACTGAAGCTCAGAGAGGTGAAGTGACTTGCCCGAAGCAACACAGTAAGTGGCAGATGGCAGATGGGACCCAGGTTTTCAGATTCTAGATCTGGTAACTTTCCACTCCCATTCTGCCTCTGGCATAGGACAGAAAGGGTCACATGGTAAAGAAACCTGCCCTAGCTCTGCTTCCCCTGGCAACCCTCATTTGGGGTGGGGGATCCCCACAGCTAGCACTTTGCTACCCTTCCTGGGAAAAACAAGAGACAGAAGAAGGTGGGAAGGTTCTAGACAGAAGGTTTCTGCCTATCCCTCAAGTTTTTTTTTTCTTGTGACCACTAAAAACAGCTTTTTGGCCTACACTGCCAGAATGACTCTAACATTTATACATATGAAAGCTTTTTGCTTCTTACTTTTTTTAAAGGATGGTATGTTTCTCTTTAGGCCAACTTCTGAAGCTAGGCCCAAGGCCGTTTACTCTTCACTGTCAGACACACAATTCAACTGCATTTCTCACTTTCCAAAGCTCAACGACTACAACTTGGAAAAAAACATGTAAAACGCTCCTGCATTGTTTTATATATTGCTATCAGGAACCAGCTGCTATTAGGATGATGGAAAAACCATTTTAAACAATATTGCATACAAAGAAAGGACGGCATTAACTTTTGAGTCCACCCCCTATGCAACCCCTGTAAGAGGCCATCAGTCCTTGCAGTATAAAAGAAAGAAACCAGGCAGGGCGCGGTGGCTCACGCCTGTAATCCCAGCACTTTGGGAGGCCGAGGCGGGCAGATCACTTGAGGTCAGGAGTTTGAGACCAGCCTGGTCAACATGGTGAAACCCCATCTCTACTAAAACTACAGAATTAACTGGGAATGGTGGCGGGCCCCTGTAATCCTAGCTACTTGGGAGTCTGAGGCAGGAGAATTGCTTGAACCCAGGAGGCGGAGGTTGCACTGAGCCGAGATTGCGCCACTGCACTCCAGCTTGGGCAACAAGAGCGAGACGCCGTCTCAAAAAAAAATAAAAAAGAGAAAGAGACCATCACCCCATTCTCCAGATGGAGAATGAGACTCAGAGAGGCTGACCAGCTTGTCTGGGGGTCCACAGGAAGAGGAGTGCAGGGTTTAAAGCCTGACCTGATTGAATCCAAAACCTAAGCTTTTAGTTGCAATATGAGCATGTGAACCAGCTATGCACCCTGAGTCACATGCTTCCCCCAAAGGCATCTCCACTTCTAGCTGGTTATACCTAAGAGTAGAAGAAAGGACTCTGTTTCCTGCTAAAGGTGGTTTATGTAAGCTAAGAATTAGACAGGAGGGATGGGAGAGATCAAGGATACCACAGAAATCTCACTAGATCTAGCCACAAATCCCACCTGGAAGGTAAAGGAGAGGTTAAACTGAACAGGAGAAAGGAGTGAGGAGAAGCCCCAGGAATGGCTTCTCTCCAGGCCCTCTGAGAAGCAGTCATCATCCCCACTGCAAGTTCCGCTGCCCAGCTAGAAAGGGGCACAGTGGCCACGGGACCTATCCACCCAGATTCCTCCAGACTCTGCCCACCTTCCCCATCTAAGCATGAACCTAGCCTCCTCCCACTGCCCTAACTTTAAACCCCACTAGATTCCAGTTACCAGACATAAAACTGGAAAGCCTGGGCCCCATCTGCAATCTGCCACTTACTATGTGGCTTGAGGAAAGTCACCTGACGCCACTGAGCTCCTGCCCACTCCCTGCCCAGTAATCCATGGGCATATGTCAAGAGATGTTAATTTAGTTGTTTTTTTCCCAATGTTCTCACCCACAGCAATGCCCTGGAAAGCATCCTGTGCTTCCTATAGCCCTTCTTCCTCTGACAATGAGATTTATGAAAAGATGCCTGTCATGAAAATACATCCTCTCGATTTATAAAAAGTATCATTGTTTTACTATGTCTTGCAAAATATATCAACATAGCACTTTTTTTAGTACTTACTCTGTTACAGGTATTATGTTTTTAGGTATAATTTTAATTCTTTGGTAAATGTATTATTCTTATTCCCATTCTACAGATGAGGTCAACGAGTCTCACACAGATTAAGTGACTTGCCTAAAGTTGTCCAGGTAATACCAAGATTCTACCCCAAGTCTTCTAGGTGTGATGTCCATGTTCTTTTTAATGCCCCCTATGCCATTTCTGGTGTCAGCTGAGAGGGAAGAAGCTTACTCAAATACCTGGCACTGAATAATTTTGCAGACTTATGCAAATAATAATTGTATTAGTCTGGGTTATCTGACCAGCAGATATCAAGACAAGATTAAAGGAGCCAGAAATGTGTTACAGGAAGCAGCTGCAAGAAAAAAAAAATGACAAGAGAGTCAGGGAAATGTGGAAGAGCCACAGACATATCAGATATCAGATCACATGTAAATCTGATCCTGAGTGAAAGAGAAAGGGAAGGAAGGAGAGAGGGAATACGGGGTAGAAGTATCTCAGATGCCATTCAGGCCTAAGAAAAGTTTGACTAGGCCATTTCAGGGAGTCCTCAGGCCAAAGTAGCCCATCAAGGCATTTCTCATCACCCAGAACCAGGCTCCCTTTAGTATCTATACAAAGTTGAGTCACTGGCTAAAAGAAACTTGTGTAAAGTATGGCTTTGGCATGAATGCAGTGATAAACTTCAGAGAAGCTGGGCCCTTGGCTGATCACATTCCCTATAGTCAGAGAGGCTCTTTCTCATGGCTGCCATGATAATTTTCTACAGAATCACGTAAAACATTCAGAACTCTTTCAAAATACTTGTGGTTTCATTCGTAAATCCGGTTAGACATTTTGCCATTTTGGGAAATATAAAATATAAAAATAGCCAATATAATAAAGCCCTTATAAGAGACATGGATTCAGCACAGAAGATAATTCAAGATATCCTGTATATGATAAAAACTCAACTCTATGTAGATGATAATACAGTTCTGTGATGGGTGGATGTCTCCTTTCTCTTCCTAACCAGCTCAAATGGAGTATTCCTGTTTCTGATGTACCTGAAAGGCCAGTTCATCAAACAAATTGCAAAGGATCATTATAGCAGACAGACCCTAGGGTGACCCCCCAAATCCTTGGTGTTCACACTCTTTGATACCCTTCCTGAGTGTGAAGGGGCCCTGTGACTTGCTTCTCACCAACAAAATAAGGCAAAAGCCATGAGATGTCACTCCCATGATTATATTATGGTATGTAAGACTCTGTCTACTTTGTCAAGGCCAACAGGGTCACGCATGCTTCCTGCTGCCCTTGACAAAGCCAGCTGCTGTACTGTGAACTGCCTATAGAGAGGGTCATGTGGCAGGAAACTTGGACAGCCTAAAGAAGTGAAGCTTTTGGTTCCCACAGGCCAGAAGGAAACAAATTCTGCCAACAATCCAATGAGCTTAGGAGCGAATTCTTCCCCAATTGAGCATCCTGATAAGAATTCAGCCCAACTGACACCTTGATGGCTGCTTTATGAGACGCTGAACAGAGGAACCAGGGCCAGACAGCTGACCCACATAAACTGTAAGATAATACATGCATGTTTAGTAAACCACTAAGTTTATGGTAATTTGTTACACAACAACACATAACTAACACAGACATAAATATGCTTTGTGTTGGGCACTATTCTAAGCACAGCAGTCATAGTAAGCCTGGTCTGGCTAAGAACTCAGTCCTAAGTAGGGATATTGGGAGGTGAACTAGTTAAATAGAGATGATAGTTGTACTAAAACTACAATATAATTTACAAAGTGATTAGACTTATAAACAAACTTCTGAGGGCACGTTGCCACAGAGGCAATTATTTCTACCCTAGGGAATTAGGAAAGGCATTACAGACACAACATCTAAACTGAGAAGGAAGTTCTAACACAGTGAAATCATTTCACATTCACAGAAAGTGCTACACTTTGGGTTGAAATAATAGCATTCTTGACACAATGGATATTTGTTTTAATGTCCACTGAAACTCTAAGAGAAACGGTTTCTTCATCACAAAAGAATGTCATAATTAAGAATATTTTTACATTGGACTTCCTACTGTGCATCCCCAGCTTAGCAAAAAACACACCTGTGCCTCTCTCCTACATAGAGTATGAAAGAACTGCTTGCGTGCAAGACACAGAGAAATGAAACAGCTGTTGGCAACGTCACTGAGGAGGGTTTCCCTCACCCAACTGCCTGTCTCCATGGCAACTGTCAGCCACAGGCTGCAAACAGTTACCTCGATTGCATTACACATCCCTACAAACTCCCATAGAGAGAATCCTTGTTGATCTCTTAGTCTCCATGGTATCTGTTTCTGCCCTGATCTTTGACGTTCTCTAAGCGTGTGTGTACATGCATGTATGTATATTAATGTGTGCACTGAAGCTTAGTGCATGCAGCCCTTTGCTCTTAATGGAAGCCAAAACATGCTTGAGGAGTGACTAGTGTAATCTTTGTGATGAAAATGATATAGTAATCCTTGCCCCAGTGAAAGGTCTGTGGTTGCTCATAGGATCAGCTGAAAAATTCCTTAGGATTGACTGATGGGAATGCAGTATGATTGAGTCTCCCCAGAGAAGAGTACATCTGCAGGCACTAAAACTACTTTTAAATTTTGGACTTGATAGAAAAATAACTCATAACGGGTCAGTTTTGCTCAGTTTCCAAAGGCAGTCACCTTTGGAATGGAAAGTAGTGTGCACACGCATGACATTTGCTCTAAATGACTAACATTTACAGCCTTGAGGGTGCAGCCATCTCATCCAGAAACCAGAAGACTGAACAAGAGAGTCATCATTGGAATCATTTCTAAATGTTACAGTTGTATTTCTATTTGGATGCTGGGGAATCAGCACCATTACAATCTGGGAGCCATCAGTGTTTTTCAAACTTTAACATGAATGCAAATGGCTCTGCAGGTCTTGTGAAAATGCGGGTTCTGATTCAGTGTATGAGACTGGATATTCTTCTGCACTTGTAACATCCCCCCAGGTGACTCTAATGATGCTGGTCCAGGGATCACTGAGCTGTGAGGCTCTCAGGAGTTTTCACTGTGACTGGGGCATGCAAAGATTATAGTGAGGACTCTCAGTAATGACAATTTATGTAGAATGCCACACACAGCCCCTTGTGTGGAACAAGTACTTGATATACATGTTGTTTCCCTCTTTTGCAAAATGTTTCCCTCCTCATTAGTTCATTGGACTGTCACACAACCTTTCAAGGTAGTTGGGCAGAAACTGGGTATAACCTCCATTTTAAATATAAGAAAACTGAATTTTATGGAGGTGAAAAATTTGTCCAAATTTATGGAACTAACGGGGCAAAGTCAGGAATTGAACCTTTGTCCTCTAATTTCCAGACCTGTGTTCTTTCCATCACACCATACTGAGAGACTTCATATCCACATTAGGAATGTCGCCTAATTGATTCAAGATGAAGACCATCCCGTTTTATTTTTGAAACCCAGAAAAAACCCTGAAATCAAAACCTGGCACAGACACTACTCCAAAAAAAAAAAAACTCTATAGGCCAATCTCAAAAACATAGAAGCAAAAATCCTAAATAAAATATTATCAAATCAAACCCAGCCGTGTATTTGAAGAATAATACAGAATGACTAAGGAGAGTTTATTCCAGGAATGTAGGATAGTTTAATATGAGGAACTATATTAACATAATTCATCACATCAACAGGTCAAAGGAGAAAAACCATATGATCACTGCAAAAGATGCCAAAAAGACATCTGATAAAATCCAATCGTTATTCAAGATTAAAAAAAAAAAAAACTGGGAATTGAAATCTACTTCTTTAACATGAGAAAGAAAAACTATCTGAAAGCAACACCCAGTAATCTACTTAACTGTGAAATACCAGTAAGAACTGCCAACCCTCACTCATATTTTTTTCCACCTTGTTTTAGAAGTTTTAATCAATGCAATAAGACAGGAAAAATAAATAAGGGATAGAAATAGTTTAAAGGAGGAAATCAGATTATAATTATTTTCAGATGCTAAGATTTCTCTCCTAGAAAAATCCCAGGGAATTTATTTTAGAAGTACTAAAAAGAGTTCAATGGGATCAGCAAGATCAGCAATGACTAGTTAGAAAACAGTATTTTTAAAAGACTCCATTTAAACTAAGGAAACAAAATCACTGAAATATCTGCTAACAAACTTAACAAGTAGTATTCACTGAACTTCAGAATTTTACAGTGAAGCATAAAGGAAGGATTGAATAAATGGAGAGAAATTCCATGCTCCTGGATGAGGAGTCAGGCTGTGCAAAGCTGGTCAGCCTTCACATTAATTTACAGACGTACTTCTTTTTGAATCAAAATTACAATGATATTCTTGGAACTTGAGAAAATAATTCTTAAGTTCAGCTATAATAGAAAAATAAATGTGTGAGAACTGTCAAGAAAATTTTGAAAGAGAAAGATAATGTGAATAAACTTGCTCTACCAGATTTTAAGATGTACTATAAAGCTACAATAAAATATTGCTGTAAAGGTGCCAGAAGAGAAAGATAGATCAAAGTAGCAGAAGAGAAAGCTCAGAGAGGGCCCCAAGTAGAACTACTTAAGAATTTATTAAATGACAAAAACAACATTTATGTTCCATGGAAAATTTTGTTGAACTAATGGATTAGCTATTTGAAAGTAAATTAAGTCACACTTTTAGCTTACTTCATAGACCAAAATAAGCTACAGTTGGATTCAAGAGCGAATGGTTTTAAAGAAATCATAAATAGAATATATATTTTTGATATATTTATGTGTATGTCTGTGTGTGTGTATACATATAGCATTTGTAATCAATACATACACAGACATCATAAATAGAATATACATTTTTAGAATATAGGCATCATAAATATCATAAATAGTATATTTTATTTATTTATATATGTACATAGACACACACATAAGGTCCTCCTTAACAAAGTCAGAAAGCTTAAGAAGAAATACTGATACACAGGACTATCTGAAAATAAAGAACATTTGTACTGAAGAGAAAAAAGTGACAAACTGCAAAACTTAAATAAAACATATATGATAGGTAAGGAAAGAATATGTTTAATACATTTAGAAGATTTTATAGTGCAATGAGAAAAAGAATAGCCCTACCTTATAAAAAGGGAACCAGTTTCCAAAACAATAAATATAGTCAGTAAATTATATGAACAAATGTTCAACTCTATTATTAATCAAAACCATTCAAATTAAAAGTTTAAGATGAGGTATGTTTTCCTTAAAGTTGGCAAAGACAACACCTCATTGAAGGTGTTTAGAAACTGACATTCTTGTTTACTGCTAAGAACATAACAATTAGTACACACTTTTTGAAAGGCAATTGGCAATATGTCTCAGAAATCTTGAGATATGGGTAGTCTTACACGAAGCAGTTCCATCTCTACAGATTTATTATCCCCCAAAATTCTATAAAATACAAGATAGATGTAAGTAAGTACATGATATATGTAGGAACATAGTATAGTGCTATTTACAATAAAATCTATTAATGCTTTAAAACAGGGAATTAAGTCAATTATGGTCAAATCTATTCACTAGACTGCAATGAAGCCATTGAGTCATTGAATTAGCCTATTTACTGACATGAGAAAGTATTCAGAATATATGACTAAGTCTTTTAAAAGTGAGGTATGGCTGGGCATGGTAACTCATGCCTGTAATCCCCCACTTTGGGAGGCCAAGGCAGGTGGATCACTTGAGATCAGGAGTTCATGAACAGCCTTGGCCAACATAGTGAAACTCCGTCTCTACTAAAAACACAAAACTTAGCCGGGCGTGGTGGCAGGTGCCTGTAATCTCAGCTACTCAGGAGGCTGAGGCAGGAGAATTGCTTGAACCCAGCCAAGATCACGTCACTGCACTCCAGCCTGGGCAACAGAGCAAGACTCCATCTCAAAAAAAAAAGTGAGGTATTAAATAATAGTGTGCACCATTTGACAACATTTTGACAAAATACAGACACATAAGAAAAAATTGAAATATTTATAGTGATTATCTTCAAGTGATTGAATAGTAAGTGATATGTTTCTTTTTCCATTTGTTTTCCTGCATTCTGACATTCTGGCACATCAAGCATGAATTGCTTTTGTAATAACCACAAAAATTGTATGCTTGCCCATGCATCTTGTTTTAAAGAGACAACCAGGAGCTAGCATTTCATTCTGAGGAACAGAGTGACACAAGCTAAGTTGAGCAGAGGAAAATTTGTTCTCACTGTTGGGAGTGGCTTAGGCCAAAAGAGCGAACACTTGAAAAGAAGATGCACTCTGAATTCTGCTGGTGCAATTGCAGAGTAAGATATTTAGGGCATGGCCCAGAGAAGGCTACCAGGTTGAAGCAGGTGAGATCCGGGAAACCAGTTGAAGGTGAATCATCAGGAAGAAGTGACAGAGAAATAAAGATGTTGCTGCCTGTGGGGAGTGAGGGTGGGGTGAGCCCTAAGGACAAAGGGCTGGTGATGCCAGTGCAGCCACAAGGAAGTGGGTGAGCAGGAATGCAGAAACAGATCATCTTCATGCGAACGCAGTCGCAGAAGTGGACCCTGAATGTGACGACGGGCAGGGCAGAAGCTTTGCTTGTGATGGAGGTTCAGAGTTTCTCTAGAACACTTACTCTCATGTGAACAATTCTTTTTTGCCATTTAAAAAATTGTGAATAGCCTTAACATTTTTAGAGCAGTTTCAGGTTGACAGAAAAAAAATTGTACTAAAAATATGGGGGTACCAGGCATAGTGGCTCATGCCTGTAATCCCAGCACTTTGGGAGGCCAAGTTGAGGGCTGATCACTTGAGTCCACGAGTTCAAGACCGGCCTAGGCAAGGTGGGGAGATCCCCATCTCTATTTAAAAAAAAAAATACACAAAAAATTAGCCGAGCATGGTGACACATACCTGGGGTGCCAGCTCCTCGAGAGGATCACCTGAGCCCGGGAGGCAGAGGTTGCAGTGAGCTGAGATCATGCCATGGCAACTCCAGCCTGGGCATCAGAGTGAGACCCCCATCTCAATAATAATAAATAAATAAATAGCCAGTCAGTCAGCATTCATTTTAAAGGCACCCAATGGATGCAAAATCTTATCCCAAAACCCAGTTCCAACCCTAAGCTCAAGGCTCTCCACCAGTCCCCCCACATAAGATAGTTGTTCTCGTGAGTGCTGAGGAACTAGAATCCTTCCTGTACCCCAGGTGAAACTATTTGGTGTCCTTGGTAAATTTGTTTTTTATATTCTTGACTTGAATTGACAGCAAAATGTACTCAGATGATGATGAGATTCTGGTTCCAAAAGATAGAATTTGAATCTTAACTTTCTCCAGGTTATTGACTATGTAAACTGATGATAATAATAACCTTGGCTCACAGGTTTGCTGTAATGAGGTAAAGTGAAAGAAAGCCTAACACATAGTAGGCATTCAGGAAATACTCTTTTCCTTGCATTAATATAGCATCTCAAGTTTTAGAACATCTGCCACAGGCAAGATTCCAGATGTGCAAGCACGTTAATGACCTCAGATTTTATTTTGCAAGTTCATATCTGGACCTTGGGTAGTAACTTCGATAGAGAAGGTGTTAGATTTTTTTTTTCTCACCTAATTTCTTCTGCATATACCTCCTTCAAGAGCCAAATTGCAAATTAAAAAGCAACCCCTTCTAGAGGCTTGCTTTGTATCATATGACAATGAGACAGCTCGAGAATAAAGTTCAAACCTATCTTAGCTAGTGATGAGTTTGAGGGATTTGTCAGTTGCCTAAACAAGAACATCAGGAAAACTGACAGCCTGTTAGTGATGCACAGCCCAGCCTTTCAGCCAGGTTAGGAACAAAAGCATTTGCCGTAAGGACCTAATTTACCACTGGAAAAGATAAGCAAATATGTTATTAATGAAAGAATAAATCACTCTCAGGCAAGCAATGACTTCATTTTCTCTCAGGGGTGCTGAATATAATATTTTTCCTGTAAACTGTACCCATAAGGCAGTTCATGAGCTTCCTAGGGGAGAGGCCACATGCAATTCTCCACAGGCCTAGAGCACTGTTCTGTGAGCAGAGCAGCAGCTGCCCCGTCTCCTGAAGTTCAGAGCCCTGTCTGTGGGCAGAGGAGGCTGTCCGTCCTGGTGAAGCATGGTTTAAATAACAGGTGTCCTCTGGACCTTTGACATCTTCTAACTGTAACAAGAGCCATCCCAAATACAGATGGCCACACATCGTGTCGTGCATGGCCTTCTGAGGAAACACATCTCCTCTGCGGAGTGATTAAGCCACAAACTCCACAGAGGTCAGGAGTGAGTGAGGAGAGAGAGGGAAACGATTAGGGGAAAGGGGAGGAAGGCAGCTGGATGTTGGGATGGAGAGAGCTAGACTCACAGGAAGATTCAACGGTAGGAGAAGCTATACAAAGGACAAACGAGTTGCGCTGAAACTGCTAGAGGGATCTGGTTGTGAGGGGAATGGTGTGAGACAGCCAAGGGCAATGGAGGGAATGTGGGATATGGCGGCAGAAGACCACCCACACATCCTAGTGGCTGTGCTATCTTGAAAAACTCGCTTGACTTCTCTGAGCCTCTGCTTCCTCCTATGTAAAACAAGGATGTTGATCATCCATCACAGAACTGGAATAAAGATTAAAAGAGATGATATATGCTAAACCAAAAAGCCTGCATAAATGTTAGCTGCTTAATCATTACAGAGCTGCATTCATTCTTTCATTAAACATTCACTGGGTGTTTTCTACAGTGGATGACACAAAGATAAATTGGTCAAAAGTAACAAGACAAAAGCCCTGCCATTTAGGAGCTCCAAATCTAGAGGAACAGACAGAGAAGGAAACACTGTGGAAATGCCATCATGCAGGGAGCAGCAAATCTCTTCTGTTAAGGACCAGATAATAAATATTTTAGGTAGGCGCTGTCTCAACTGCTCTACGGGTGTAGTCAAAGAGCAACCACAGGCAATATGTAAAGGAATGAACGTGGCCATGTTCCGAAGGAAGAGGGGCGGGGGCAAGTCCAGAAAGGGAGGTAGGTCTGGATTTTGCAGAGCTCTGGAGGCTGTTAAGGTCTTGGATTTTATCCTAAGAGGATTCAGCTAAATAACAGTCCCCCTGTGCACAGTGGCACTTCCCAAAGCCTGTTCCTGAGAAATTTAGGATGTTTAAGAAGCGCATTAGAAAGTGTCCTGTGCTGCAGTGAGAGGAACATCACATACCAGGGCCTGTCGGGAGGTCAGGGGCAAGGGGAGGGAGAGCATTAGGATAAACACCTAATGCATGCGGAGCTTAAAACCCAGATGGTGGGTTGATAGGTGCAGCAAACCAGCATGGCAAATGTATACCTATGTAACAAATCTACACATTCTGCACATGTATCCCAGAACTTAAAGTAAAAATAAAAATAAAAAAAAAGAAAGTTTCCTGTGCTGGCCGTTGCAGTACCTCACACCTGTAATCCCAGCACTTTGGGAGGCTGAGGCAGGAGGATCACTTGAGATGAGGCCAGAACGGCTAACATGGTGAAACCCCATTTCCACCAAAAATTAGCTGGGGGTGGTGGCACACACCTGTAATTGCAGCTACTCGGGAGACTGAGGCAGCAGAATGGCGTGAACACGGGAGGCAGAGGTTGCAGTGAGCAGAGATCGTGCCACTGCACTCCAGCCTGGGTGATAGAGCAAGACTCTATCTCAAAAAAAAAAAAAAAAAAAAAAAAAAAAGACAAAAAAGTTTCCTGTGCCCTTTGAATCCCACTCTTGGGTATTCTTAATGCATATCAGCATATTAAAGACTCTCAGAGTTCTCCAAGAAAAGAAATCCATTTAGTTTTATTAAACTTTTCACATTTACTTGACTCATCTTTTTTTCAAAGGACATATAACACAAGTCCCGGGCCCCATGTTGCATGGTGTGTGCAACTGAGGAAACACTAGCCCGTGGTTCAAAAGCAAACTCTTTAGGGGCATGTTCATAGCCATGATCTGCCTCCTGACTTCCTCTCCAGCCTCCCTGCCAGCTGTTCCTAAACACTTGGGACTCTACCAACACCAAGCCATTGCTGGCTCCCTAAACACACTCTGCTATCTATCTCACGCCTCCCTGCAGTTACATGATCTATTCAATGTGCGCAGAATGTTCTCTTCCTTGTCTACCTGCTGAAATCCTTGATCTTAATAATCCAGCTCAAGAAGTTCTCCTTTGTGAGATCTCGAACACCACCTCTCTCTGAACCCATTCTGCCTTACACAAGACACACACGTATGCATATGCACACACACACATATATAGGGCACTATTCCCTTCTCCATATCACTTTGTATCTGGTGCTAAATTCTGTCACAACCTGTATTGTATTATATCGTAAATATTCATCTACCTGTTTGTAACTGCATTACAAGACCATTCCAGTGTCTGGCCAGTACTAGACACTCCACAGATGATGTTTAAATGGATAAATTCGTTCATTCGTTTATTAATTGCATCTGTGAGAAAAGCACACTATGAGTTCTACCCTTACTGAAGTGCTAACCTCTCCCACTCTCCTGTGGGAAGGTAAATGTTATTTAATTGGGGTAAATCCAAAGTCATACGAGAAGACATTTCTAGTCTTTGACTCGATGTTAGAAGCCACATTAACTTCATTAACTTCATGTACAGCACACACAGTTACAACATTTTGGTGAACTGAACTCCCTTGCTATTCTTGTGATCATTTAGCTGCATTGAAAATCATTACCGAAAACAGTGTCAGGTGTGTCCCTGTCTTCCTGCTGTGTGGTACCGAGGTCAGACTGAAGAGCAATAGGAAGTATGTCTCATGATTACCTAGGCCAGAGGATCTCAAGCTTGAGCGTGCATCAGAATCACCAGCAGGGCTTGTTCAAACACAGATTGCTGGGCCCCACCCTCCAGTGGCTGATTCAGTAGGTCTGGGGTGGGGCCTGAGAATTTGCATTTCTGACCGTTCCCAGAAGCAGCTGATGCTGCTGGTCCAAGGACCACTCTTTGAGAACTACTGATCTGTGGTTCCCTGACTGCTTCCCAACGCCAGAACTATACTAGAATGGAATTGCTCAAGCTACCTTATTACTGCTCTCAGGGAGATGGTAAAGATAATCAGCACTAAACTTGGACTCCAAGGATCAGTACAGCCATTCTGCCTTCCAGCAGTGTGACAACTGGCAAATCAAGGAACCTCAGAATGCCTTACCTTCTTCTACCAAAAAAAATGGCAATTCTTTGTCTATTACTGTGAACCCTTACTGGTTTGCTGTGCGTATGTGAATACGATGGAAAAAAATGACTTACAAGTGCCTTTATATCCTGGAAAGCACTAAAAGAATAAGAAATTTGAAAGAGATAAAACAAACACATCTGAGTGGTATAATAAAACGTTTAAGGTATCTGGAATGGTGAGGGTAATACAGGGGAAGAGTTCAGAGACAAATCTCTCCATATTAATCAAAAAAAAGTTTTCAGACATTAACAGGTAACAATAGAATTTGACTTTAACCATTGATGTGTTTTTCTGAGCAGACGCAGGGAAAGTGCCTCCCTGATTAGGAAAACATGGTGATGTTGTATTAACAGTACTAATCTGAAATAAAAGATCCAATGTATAAATTTGTATCTAAGTTAACTTTATTGTACCTGATCTCACATACTGGCTATTTCTAAAAGTTGTTTTTGTTGATATCTTACACAACTCAATACATGATAAATAGTTACACATTTATTGAACCAATCTTTGTCAAAAGAGAAAGGCCTTGGATTTCCAAAGCTTAAGACAAGCTTTTTATCCAATTTAAAGCCTAGCATTTATTGACACGGAAAAAAAAACTGACTACTTATGGTTTCTCCTTATTTTATATTGCATTCTTAATTAAACTTTTTCGTTTTGAGATAATTGTAGATTCATATGCAGTTATAAGAAACAATAGAGAGCTCATGTACCCTTTACCCCATTTCCCCAATGGTAGCATCTTGCAAAACTACAAAAACTAAAGTACATATCAAAACCAGGACCTTGGCCTTGATATAATCCATTGATCTTATTCAAATTTCATTGTATTTTACTTTTTATTTGTTCATTTTATTTGTACATTTTTATCACATGTGTAGGTTCATGCATCCCCAACAGTCAAGATACACGATAACTTTATCATTAACTATTCCTCTGTTGCTTTATAACCACAGCCAACTTCTTTCCCCATCTCCCTTTCCTAACCCCCAACAATCAGCACTCTGTTCTATACCACCATAATTGTATCAGTTCAAGAAAAGGTATAGAAATAGAGTCACACAGTATATAACCTTTGGGATTTCATTCACCATCATTCCTTTGAGATTCATCCAAGTTGCATGATTCAAAAGTTTCTTTTTATTTATGAGTAATATTCCATAGTATAGACGTACCATGGAATTTGTTTAACCACTCACTCGTTGAATAGAAAAAAAAAATTTAAGGCATGGAGGCAAGAAAATTAAAGTGGTGTCCAAGAAATATTATACATGTTTTTTAACTATCCTGTATTTTTCCAAAAATTATTTAAGGCAGAGACAAATAGACCCATTTGGGTTAGAGTAATGGGTTCATCTAGAGCAGGTGTTCACAAACTTGTTCTATAAAAAGCCAAATAGTAAATATTCTGGGTTTTGTACGCTATATAATCTCTTTCACAAGTATTCATCTCTGCTACACAAAAAGCTACTATAGATAATGTTCTAATAAACAGGCATAGCTGTGTCCCAATAAAATTGTATTTACAAAAACAGTTCCAGGACATCTCTGGATTTAGAGAAATGATGAAAGAAAAAGTTGACCAGGTAAGTTGAAATTAAATTGTGAAGAGCCTTGAATACCAAGTCATTGAGTTTAGACTTTGGTAAGCACTTAGATGTCCCTGGAGATTTTTTTGAGCAGATATTTGGTGGAGAAATCTCCACCAAATCTTCATTTTAGAAGATTAATCTGGAAGTAATAGATAAAATGAATTCACGGTACGAGTAACAGAAAATGGAAAAGGGAGATGACTACAGGGATTATCCAAGTCAAAAATAAAAAGGGCCAGAACTCAGCTATTATTGGACATAAGAGGAAAGTACAGAAATAAAATTTAAAGAAAGAATTGATAGGCCAGACATAGTGGCTCATGCTATACTCCCAACAATTTAGGAGGCCGAGGCAAGAGGATCATTTGAGCTCAGAAGTTCAAGACTAGCCTGGCCAAATGCTGAAACTCAGTCTCTACAAAAAAAAAAATGTAAAACAAAGCATTATCTGGATGTGGTAGTGCATGTCTATAGTCCTTCTTACAAGGGAGGTTAAGGCTGTAGGATTGCTTGAGCCCAAGAGGTTAAGGCTGCAGTGAGTCATGACCACACAACTGCACTCTATCCTGGGCAACAGAGCAAGACCCTGTTAGGAAAGAAAAGAAGAAAGAGAAGGCAGAGGGGGAGGAAGAGGGTAAGGAAAGAGAAAGGGAAAGAAAAAGGGAAGGGAAGGGAAAGAAAAAGAAAGGGAAGGAAAGGGAAAGAGGGAGGAAGGAAAGGGAAAGGGAGAGGGAGGGGAGGGAGGGGAGGGAAGGGAAGGGAAGGGAAAGGGGGAAGGGAAGGGAAAGGGGAGGGGGA